>NW_017299892.1:2963551-2978354 GCF_001594075.2 Trachymyrmex cornetzi | reverse complement strand
TATTTTGGAAAATAATAAAATGTAGTATAATTTATAATTACCGAAAGACTCAAAGAAACTTGCACGAACAGGAATCGCTCGGTCACTAGTTACCCATATCGGTACGGTAAAGGTTAATATTTCGTGTTGCGTTATTATAAAAATTGCATTAATAAAGACTTCACAAATTTTTTAATATTTTAATTTACTTTTTGCTGACAAATACAGGATGTAGAAAGAATTACATCTTATGCTTTTATTTAATAAATATTTTTTATCATAAATCTGCAAAGAAAAGCATGGTATTTACTGTATAAATATACACGTATTTACTGTACTATACAAATATTGTTTAGCGCAAATCGTTTCACAATTTAAAACAGTATTGCATTTATCTTTATCTCTAAGGATGTATAAAATGTTATCAATTTTTATTTAATCGTAAATTATCACAGAAAAGAATGAAAAAAAAAAACATTGAAGTTAGCGGAGTAAAAATGGCATTCTTAACTATTCTAATTAAACCAATTGTTAGCAGAGCATAGTCCAGTCATTGGCAAAGTCTTATCGTTCAGTATGGCTGTGATAACACGTCTGCGATTAATGCCCCTCCTCCCCCTCTCTCTCACTCCCTCTCTTTCTCTCTCCCCTTGCCATTTCTTTCAATATGTCATTGATAAAAAACGATAACAAAGTTAAGGCAAAAACGTGGAAGTGTCGCTTTCCTCGTTGGTAGTAAATGCCTCGTGAAGAAGCGAAGGAGGGAGATGACTAAACGAACAGAAGGAGAAATACGTATCGGGGACGTATCGCACGGCTATAGTGGTGGAAGAGAAGCGTAGAAAAGGGGGGATAAAGTTGCATCACACGCGTAGAAAACGGAGACGTGTACACACGGCCGTGGCGCGATAACGTCGCGAAACTCGCCTTATAATTAGTGCAGCCTACGCGAACAGTCTACGTCCACCTTGTTCACAATTTCTGGAGCGTTTACCTTGTTCGTTTCGCGTTGACGTTCTGTCGTCCGTTGTCTTACTGTTTTTCCCGTTAGATCTCGCCCAGCCTATCCCCGGTGTCGCGAGATAATCACGACGACGTGCAGTCGGGAAGGTGCAGAAATTAACGCGCGCGCGAGTGTACATGCGTGTATCGTGCGGGAGTGTGCGCGCAATGGACGTACATCGTCGACGTGAAGCCCGTGAAGTTTTCAACAACGATTACGTGTTTGGTAATTTTGTCGCAAACTCTCAGTGGCTCCATGAATCGTGTCGCCGGCGAAAGCCGTCGATAAGCTCGATGTCGATGTCGGTCGTATCGTGTGTGCTGTTAATGAACCTAAAGGGCCGATAGGTATGCGTCCTGATAAATGCACGGCCAATTGATTTTGCAACAACATAATACTGCATTAGTGCCGCGTTGTGCCGGTGACATGCTCCAGAGTTCTTTGCCTAGTTGTGGCTTATCGCGCGTTACATTGGTGATTTTGAACAATCTGGTTGGCATTAATTGTTTCAGGAGTACCTTCGAGAGACGGAATTCGCGCTGTTTTTAACGGAGTGTTATCTGCATGTGGGTACACGCGTGTACTACGTTGTTCCGTGTGTGACTTAAATGTCAGTGCAGATATGACCGACGTCACCTGTTGCTGGCAATTAACGAATGCGTCCTGCTCTGATGACGGCTTTATGAAAAGCAAACCAGGTCCTTGGACGAGTGATACAACATACAATTGAGCCTATTGTTACTCTGACTTGTCCCATGTTCCTGGTGTCATATTTCGGTGAGTTGTCATGAACAGGTTGATGGGTAAACTATCTAACCGAGAAACAATTAAAATCTTGCAATAATTGATTATTACTCACTTAATTTTGAACCACTTCCGGTTACTTTTTTCTAAATGAATTGCCCATGAGATTTTAACCTTTTCATTCTTACTATATCATATATAGTCTTATGGTTACGTATTATGAGTTATAAAATAAGATATCGTTGAAGTTTTACATATATTTACATCTATGAATACATATTAGTTTCCTATAGTCTTGTATAGGCCTAGTTTTTCATTACCTGGTTAACTAATTGTGATTAAGCTTAACCTGTTGTTTTATCCAATGGGTTTCATCTGTGATGATGTCATGGATGAAGTCCATTGGGTGAAACATTAAGCTTAACCACAAGTTAACCAGATAATGAAAAACCGGGCCACAGATAGATAGAAAAAAACCTTATACATAGTTCGTATATATAAAATACATATTTTGGTATGTATTTAAAGACTTGGTAACACAGACGTATTACTGTCTCTTATTTGTTGTCGGCCTAAGAGCTTGCAGAATTATAATTTTCTTGTAATATTTTAGATAGATTTATAACTTAAATGTATAGTATTATAGCATATAGTATATAGTAGTATATGTACATAAATGATGAAAAGAAGTTTACAATATTCGTACAACTCTCTATTGATATTTTATATTTCAAAGTGCAGTTAACATGATAATAACAAATGAGTAAATGGGAGTTTTACCCACAAATAGTCTGAATGCAAGCTGTTATCTAATCTTTACTTTACGCAAGTCTTCACTCATAACTCATGCCGTAGCTTTCGTCATGAAAATTTATTTTTCTTCATATTTGTATAAACATTTTATAATATATGATTTTTTGTTTAAATACTCGCAAAAATATTTACGGCGATAACACTTTTTTGCTGTAATATTTAATACCCAAGGAACACACAAAAGTCAATAAAAAAATCAAAATGACTTAATTTTGTTTTTTTTTAGCGTCAAGAAATAAATTTTGTAATAAAACATTATTTCAACTCTCATGATGTCAAAATAAAGTCATTTTGAGTTTCTCTTGAGTTAGTGTATTTCTTGGATAGATGTTTTTTGTAAAAACAGTATCGTCTAATGTTTGATTATAAGAAATTAACTCATTAAATATAGGTAGTTTCCATATTCATGAGAACATTGCTGATGTCGATTAATTTTCTCGATTTTTTACATGTACAATCTTTTTTTTATTGTAATGGGAAGTTATCTCTCGATATAATCTTGTTAAATTATTATTTCGAAATTTCTACAAGATTATCATAAAACTGTCAATATTAAGCCAACCGTAATGATTTGTACAGATTAATTAATTTTTGTCTCATTTATATTGCATGTTAGGTGTGTTTGTTGCGTTTCTCTTTTGCAACGATTGCCTTCGCTACAAATCCCCTGATGGGTACTATTGCTTCTCTAGAAGCATAGCAGTTATATGAGCAATTCAGTTTGTTTTTCTTTTTCTCTCCTTTCTCTTTTCCTTCGCTTTCTCTCTCTCTCTCTCTCTCTCTGTCTTTATATATTTCCCTTTATCGAATGTTTGTTTTTCTTCCTTCTCATTTCTATCGAAGCTGTCCGATCGATAACTTTGACTAGCGTCTCGAAGTGACGGGTTTGAAATTGATTCACGTTGGCAACCAAGCTAGGCTATGGTAGTTCCAAGGAAATGCAAATACGCCCTTGAACTCCGCATCAATAGAACTGGGCTTAGGCCACGTAAGCCTCGTTAGAATGGATGCCAGACGAACTTATAGTCCGGCTTACCATTACCCGACATTTATGGATCGAATACATGCCGTTTTACGTTATTACCTCTTGCCTACTGATCTCAATGTTGACGTTAAGTCGGTTAAAACTTCCTCTGAGGTTGGGAGCAATTCCATGATCGACGATGAAAAGGTTACGCTATGAAAGTTTGAAGGAAAAGAAGACCGTCTCTGAACTCGGTCGGAAGTATAAATATATATCGACATCAATACAGCTTCAGAATTTATTTGCACGTTAGAGACTTGCGTTGGATTACAAACGTGCTGACATGATCGATGCATCTCTGCACACAGCTATAAAGCACTTGGCATTATTATCTTGCATGCGCCAGATTTCATTGTAATGACACACGAACGCTATCTTTTTCAATGGCGGCAATGGAAATCGGTTGACGATGTCGCCGAGGGAACATCGCTACTGTCGGATAGATACTAGATACGGAAGAGCACGTCAGTAAAACGATCGATCGACGTTTATAGCCCGAATACACATCGTTTCTCGTTATTAGTTATGACAGGCGATCTCGTTACTGAGTGAGTTTACATATAATTTTGCATTATATGTTACGCGGTTCGAATTTATCGGACCTTCCGTCAAAGGCACCGAACACTACGAAAAAGCAGCGCTCTCAAATCCCACGGAAAAAAGCTTTTCGCGTTTACGGCCCACCTAAAACCGGAGTAGTAAACTGGACGATAGCCAGGTACGACGCGTTTTATTCGCCCCAGAGTAGTTTCCTTTGTAGCTGTAAATGTAAATGGAAGCAGATGGCAAGAGTGCCTCTTGCGCTTTAATAAGAAACGACCGCAGTGGCCTTAAGTCTCTTCTGCGTAACATGACAAAAATGGCAGCATATGTGTGCGTAAATTGTAGAGTTAAACTGGTGACAAGTTCAAGAGTTAGCTTTATAAGTCTACATTAAGTTATATCTTAACTTGACTGACTTTTGATTCTTCCTAGAACTGGCAGAAAAGTAAAAGAATTATTACTGTAAAAGTATAATAACATTGATTAAAAATTGGTTCAAGTATTATAAATATACACGTTTAGATAGAAAACCAAGTTTATAATTTAAAGTTTCTGAAATTATAGATTTACTTATTAAATACTAGATTTGATTATTTATTATTGCATGATCTTAGCACATATGTTGTGATTGTAATGTTATAAAAAAGATTCTAATCTAAAATATCTAACAAAGATAGTATAAACATAGAAGTACCAATATGTAGCACACTTTTATCATATCGATTTTCTATTCGTTATTTCTTTAGCTTGCCTCTTAACATCAGAACCACCACTGACAATTTCTACAACTTCTACCTTTTATTTGTGAAAAAGAAATAAAGAGAAAGAAAGTAAATTAATCAATTTAATCGTTTACATATTATAATAAAAGCCACAAAAAACCTCAGAAAATTTACTATTATAAATTTAATTAAAAAATTACAGATCAATCGTTTTGATTATTTTAGTAGTTCTAGCGTTTTAATTTCAACATTTACATTTGCGCTTATTCTGAAGTCGCACATTAATAGTGTGTTTCATCACCGGAAGGACACGTTGGAACACCTCGTTTCTACTAACTAGTGAGACTTAGGACGAATACACACTATAAATCTACAGTAACTATAAAGCCTCACGCTCTACCACTGAGGGAGAGTTAAGTGAAGCTGTAAACCCATGAGCCCATGAATCCGTAATTCCATGGTCAGAGTTTATGGTTAGCTCCCACCATATTTACGGCTATCTCTTAAGTGTATTTGTGCAGATTAGAGGTACATAGTTGCCTTCATAAAGTACGTACGATTAACTATGTTTGGGGACTGATATGTTCCTAAAACTGACATCAGCTGACATTCGAGAGTATCGACAATCTACATTACTCGTTACACTAAATAACTAAATAAATATATAAATCTTATGTACAAATTTGTTTAGAAGTTTATAAGTTCCAACTTTTACTTTAATTATATTTGACTTATTATATATCAATTAATAATAATTATTTTATAATGAGAGGCTGTCCATGTAATAAATTTAAGATATATAATTTTATTTCTACCATGCAATGAATTCTTTTCTAAAGCTGGAAATATATATGTTTTGTTAATCAAGCATTGAAAGTTAGTTTTTATTTGCTATAAAACTATTTTATTATAGTCTCATTTTAATTCGTAAACAAATACAGTAGCAAATACTGTATACATCTCTGATCCTGATTTCGCAAATATCATTGTTCTGGAGATCAGTTGCATATGCATTTAATAATTATGGCGCTTGGCGCTGGGCACTGGTATCCACCGTGCTGGAAGTTTAAAGCAACGACCGACCGATAACGTTCTGTCGGAGCTATGTAATCTTATTTGAAGCCCGGCTCTAATTACCGTGGTTGCTACCTATGCCACGAAAATATGATTCCCCTACCATTTTGTGTTTCCATCTCTACGCTCGCACCGCTTGTATGCACCCGTCTAACTATTACTCTAATTATTTTTATCTACGTATCTCAAAGATCTCTTTGCTAAAATTTCTCTGGTCGAATAATAAAGTCTTTAATTAAAAATTCTCTTTAGTACACATTTGTTTTTAATGCTGCACTAATGTTTAATACACGTCAGATCAATGATTATATTTTAATAGTATAATTACTGTTAACAATAAGTAATTAATATTATCAATTTTAGTAATTTTACATCATTAAATTAATAGATTTTTATTTTTCTAAAATAAATAGATAAAAAAAATAACTTAAAATTATTTATTAAAATTATTAAATTACTGATATTGCAGTTCTAAAATGTTGCAATAATTTATTGGAGAGGCTATAATAATTGCTGCTGCAAATTTTTTACATATGTCATTGATCTACATTTTACATTATAAGTGTAGTATCTATATAAAGTAACTGTTATTATTTATTTTACATATTTGATTACTTTTATTACTTACCGTATTGCAATTTTCATAAAGACAAACTTTTATATGATATTGAAAGATGTTTGTGTGTCTATATTCATACTCATAAAATAAATGCGGCAAGTAAGTTTGGCCTAGAATAAAGTTTCGAAACTTTTAATCTTTCGAAAGAACAATATATATGTATGTATATAGAGAAATGCAGACAATACAGAAATTCAAACGTTGCCTTGTCAACAGTTATTCTCACATTGTGTTGCTCCGTTACTATGCGTTTATTTACGACGACCTGCTAATTCCTATAAAATAATACGTTCAATAAAGGAGTAGCTGTATTATACGTAACTATACTGTAGTGTAAATACATGCATTCATTGTATTGTTTAATTGTGTATAATGTGAATATGGGAGTTATTCATATGCCGAGTTTATACAGGTTCAGTGAAAAATTTACCAATGTTTTTGTTGAACTGTTAAATTCGATCAAACTGAGAAATAATTATAAACGGAAGAGAAAGCGTCTTATTTTCATTGTTTTAATGTACATTTCATATTAATATTTTCTGTAAACAAGGTCGGTATAATGCAAAGCTTGTTTGGTCATACGAATGGTACACGTCGCGTTATTTACTTGGGAGCAAGCGTAGTATAATTATCGCCGTAATGTAATGCGTTCGGGTAATGGCTCGCGCGATTTAATGGAATTACTATTATAACTTGGCGAGCGAGGTCCGTTACCCCTTCTATCAAGGAACGGGGGCGAAATAGCAACCTCGAATAATTCGCGGGTACGCGCTCAGCCGTACGATATTGTTGCATTTCGACGAGATGTGACGTTCGCCGTATGCAGATCTATAAATAACTTTCAGTTCGAGTGATGCGGGGGATCGTGTTGCTTCGATGGCTGTCTTCCGAAAAGCGGCAAGTCAAAGCGCGATGAGCGTTATGAGAGCCATCGCGGAGACAAACGAGACGTTTGCTTTTCTTGGGCGTGCTCCAAGGCGCGCTCCAAATCTTTGTTCGCGCCAGTGTCTCAATTATTTTCAACTACTGTCGCTATAATATATCCATTTTAACGGCGCAGGTACAATGTACGATTCTATATTAAGTAATTATTTTCTCCTTCCATGGATAATAATACTTGTACACTAATAATAATAATGTTATTACGTCAACCATCAAATATTATACTTGGAAATACGTTAGCTAGTAACCTATTATGTATATACTATATAATATTATGTATAACAACGTAAATGTATTTGCCGAAGTACTTGAATGTGTCTGTATCATAATAACATTATTATTATTAATTTACATATTATAATATAACGAGAGGTTAATTGAAAAGAGAGAGAGAATTAGTAAGAAAAATGATATATGATGTTTTTAAAATGTCTGACTCTGTATACTTTTTTCATTATTACATACAGTATTATACACAGATTATCTTTACTCGATTGTATGTTATATCACGTAGTAAGTTTTCAAAAGTTTCCGTATAAACAATAAAAATGGTTGTTTTATTTTATTATCTTTTTTATATCTTTTGATTTTTTTTTTTTGGCAATTTTTAGACTTTCTATGTACGTCTTTAAATGTTTTTTAATTAATTTATAATTACACTTCTTTCATGATAACGAAAATTTAGAGAATGTTTTAGGACCAATGTCGAGACGATGTCTTTTAGGAACTGTTCCTAATTGTTTGAATAGATAATTGAATACGTATTTTAATAGTCTATGAAAATCTGTCAAATTTGATATTGATCGCCCAGTTATCTAACGTGCGACATGTGCCATCCATTTGGTTTCTACGTAATCTTTCAGACCAAGAAGGATGTCAGTTCTCCTTATTTCCGCGCACTCGATTTGTGGATCGATGAACGTGGAAATGGTATAGTAGGGAGGTATGGAGGAGGGGGTTTCAATACGAGGATAGAAAATGGGCGCGTAATTAATTCAGTGGATACGAATCGATTTCGGTCGGTTCACTATACTCGGTGAACCGTCAAGACATGTAGGGGCTTCCGTGCCGCGGCGTTACGTCGTGGAATTTCGTATCGTACCGGAAACTCCTTTTTCTAATTGTAGGAGACAATTTAATCGACCGAATCTCGTAACTTATGAATGATGTTCGTGCCGTCTGCTCCGTCTTACGGATGAAAGCCTACGGAGAATAAGAGTCAATATATATAATCACATTGTATCCTTGGCAGCCAGTGATCGCTTTTTGCAGTTTTAAACACATAATTGGCTTTAGCTTAAATATCATTCCATCTGCCATACATACAGAATCAGTAAGATACATTTTACGAAAGGTCAATTCGTTTTCTGGTCCGCGATCAAGTTATTTTTTATACCTTTTCTTTGTATAACGTGACGATAGCATAGAAAAAATACACTAATTTTATCAGAAACTCTAATTATTCTTTTGGTGAATTTGTTACACAGTTAATTTTTCGGATAATTAATTTTATCATAGATAAATATAAAAGTTACATATTTGCATTCAACATTATTTAATTAATTTGGTATCTACATTATTTAAAATTACATTAAACATCTTGTATCAATATCTAATATATAAAAAGTGTTACAATTAAATAGTTAATAAAAAATAAATACTTTATTTTTAATTATATCATATTTATTTAATATTTATCTAAAGTAAAAATATTATTATATTTGATTATTTATTGGTTATATAATTTGAAAACTTTATTAATTTCGTGGAAAACTATCTTTTAGCTCAGATAGTAAATAAATACAGCTCGATCAATTGTGCAAAATACAGTAATGTATGCCTAATCCAGATATAAATACGAGATTATTCCGGTGATTAGCGCTTGAGGGTATCGGTAACGCCAGGTGATTCGCTATGTAGCTACGCGCTCAACTTGCGTGCATGCGTAATTAATGCCGCTGGAGCGCGAATACGTTCTCGTTTGCGCAGCATGATCAATTTGTCCATATCTAAGGGTAATCTTGGAGTAGTAGTCTAAGGACAAGGTAATGCTTGTACCTATAGAGTCAAATTGTAATCAGTCAAATTTATCTGTCTATAATATTTCAAAATTTCTTTAACTCAAGCTAATTCTATATATGTAGAATATTTTGTGTCGCATATTATAAAATTGTTAGAAAACATTGAAAAAATTATTATGATATTATCTCTAATTTTAATAAAATTATACTACTTGTACGAAGTAATTTTAATCTGTTGAAATGATAAGAACGCGAATTATATACACGATTATGTAAGAGAGTTACTAAATGCCGGTCGCCTAAATTGTATCTCATATTTTATATTATTAATTAATATATCAAACAACGTTTAGTAACAAAGTAAGAAATAAGTATGAAATGAGTAATATAAACAAAAATTTAACAATTTCGTCTCGTTGTGTGTATGCTTTAAAAAGTCAGTTACAACACTAATTTTGTATCATTTTATAATATATAGTTGATGTGTGAATAATGTGACCATGCAATTTTATTTCGAATTTTTATATCTTCATAAAAGATATGTTGTACAATATTTTACGTTCATTTACATTCGTCGTATATACATATTTGCAACTATTATACAAAGATTAAATCGCTATTTCTATAAAATCTATCCCTAATAAATAATATTATAATAAACTAAAGCTAATAATTAACAATAGTAAAACTAATAATTAATGTGAATACAAGTGTTAATTACAAAAATAAATTTAGACCAATTTAATATTTCAACGTCTTTATACCTTTCCATTATTGGAACTTATTTATTACTGGTACTTACTAATTATTAAATAATTATTCCTTTCTTCCATAAATTATTGAAATTAGATAATTGCAGTCAATTATTAGGTATTAGTTTATAATTTTTTTATTACTTAATCGATATATTAATAAATTTATTCGATAATTATAACAACAAATATGACATGACGATAACTACATATCATGGCGGCCCTGAACGCTTTAATTCACATGGCCAGCCTATTTACGGAGTATACGATAAAGAAGTAGATTAACGATCCCGTTTCTTTATACGATGCTGGAGTTTTAGATGATTACGGGAAGTTCAGAATGCGCGCGCGCCTTGGGTAACGCCAAGGTTCAGCGATATCGTGAGTCACAGTAACGATAACTGCACGGATACCGGTACGACGAGAATGTAGTATTGAATTGCAATCTTCAGAAATAGCATCTCGATGCATTGGTGCGCGTTGCTGTAACAAGATTAGCGAATTTCAAGCAGCCAAGCGCTACCATATTCTCTTTTCGGCGCGATCCTTTCGTGTAAATCCCCGGTAAAATCAAATCGAGCGTTTTGTATTGTTCGTCATTCTAGAAAAGTACTTGCTGTATGCCGCCCTGCGATTGCTTTACTACCCAAGATTTGAAAGTCGAAAATGGATCAAATGTAAACAAACATTTTGTTTTTCGATTAGTCGAAGTACCACATGACATCTTGCACTTTTCTACCACAGAAACTAGATCCATAATAAAACGCAGAATTTTTATATAATATACATGTAATGTCAAATTTCTTTGAAATTCTTTATTTAATATCTAAAGATATATATACAATTGATAAAATACAGTTCTATTTGCAGATCGAAAAATTGCGATTTTTATTTTTACTAGATCCGATCTCTAATCATTTTTTTATCAGGTCAGACTCTCTATATTTCATCAATATCTGTAAGAAATTGGATTGAAATTGTACAATTCCTCAATTTATGGTAAAGTAATTCCTGAGCTGACAAAAAACTGGCGGAAAGGGGTCACAGTATTAATATTCCTGGAAAAACGCGATTGGTACGATTTAATCTCGACGAAACTAGAACGGAGACCATATTGATCTTATGCGATCGATGCGCATACGTTATGCATTGACGTTGACACGCCGTGTCAATCCATTTGGTAAGCACTTTGATATGTCACAATGAGTTGTTATTGATTATTAAACTCTCTGACCATGGTTCTCCGAATTTATATTAAATTTTTATATTTTTATGTAACTAACATTCGAATGTGATATGCGGAATCTATTGAGAAACATGATAATAATGTAAAAATAATAATATTCTTAATGTTGTGTGTTATTAAATAATTAATAATCACAATAATCACAATTAATAGTAAAAGCAGTAAAACGTTTTAAACGATAATTCCTTGTTTGTTAATAGGAAACATACGTGACGAAGGCTAATCCGCACAGAAATAATGAGAAATCGTTTAATGATTTGTTACCCATGTAAATCATGTCTTGCATAGCAATTCAGAATGCAATCGCGAATGCAACACTATGTCCACGAATGCGCACAACACATAGAACTCCGTAGGCTTGTTTTGTAATTAATTTAGACAGAGGTGTTGCGATCGCGGAGATCGCGTGACGTGTTGCTTGCACGTTTTAATTGTTAGGGTGGTTCCTGCATTTAGGCAAGTCTTGATAAGTAGGCGGGTCGGAAGGGCGGACGCGATAACGAACAGCAGGGATCCGTTTGGGGTGATACACTCGCTTCAGATATTCCAGCAAGTTGCATCAATGCATCAATTCGGTTAAAGATGTTCATTATCAATGCATGAAGTTTACGTGATAGACTTATTGATCGATGTTTGCATAAGTGAATCGATTTAGGTTGCCATAATAAAGGTGTTGATAATGAATTGTTACACTGTCATCTTTTATCTAGTATCCTCTGTTGTACAATTTAATACTTTTTTTTATCATAAGATCTAATGATTATCTTTCTAATGTCATTAAAGTATGGTACAAATTCATTATATTACTAAATTGAATAATATCGCGGACTTCATATTCTTATTGAATTTTGACCGAGTATTGCAATAGTGATAATTATTAATTATTAATTTCACTCAAAAGGAAATAATTTTGTATATTTGCTTTTATAATATTATAATTTAAATCATTTTTTGTTTTCCAATTTAACTCTTTTTTTTGTAAATAATTATGAACACTTACCATATACTTTATAGTTATTTTATTTGCAACTTATTAATATAAGTTAATTAATACAAATTTATATAAGTTTTATTATTTGTGCATCGCGCGAGTATAGGCAACGAGGAAAAATTTATTTTCGTACCTTCCGAGTGACACTACTGACGGCATTGCTCCAGGCTGGATTCCGCCACCTGATTGGCGTTTTTAATTTTCCATTCATCCGGGCGTAGTAGAGCCCGCGGGGCACCCGACGTTTTACGTGCAAATCCCGCAGTGCACCCGCACGAGTTGCTCCGATTGCGTAGGTACGCGCTTAATAAAATCGGAGGAAAAATCGTCCACGTTGCAAGTACGTCCTGTCTCATTCGGATGGACGTCACCGGAAGGCATGTAATTTATTCGACGTTCATATACGAGAAAGTACGTATCAAAATGTAATTCTTGTACGCAATGTACATAAGACACTTTTTTTATTGCTTCCGTTAGAAATTTAATATAAAATTGTTGATGATCAATAATCTGTACATATGATGAAACGTATACGTATATGCCAATGAAAAATTGAAAAATGACAGATATCTACATGTTGTATAAACATTCCCGAAAAGAAGAATTTCAAAGTGACAAGTAAATAAAATATTGAATATATTTATTTGGATGAAAATCTTAGAATGTTTTTTTTTTTCAATTACTTTAACCCAGCTTAATTAATTAATAGTTACGTCAATAATGAATACTTACGTCAAACGATAATAAGTTTGACTCAATTAATTTTATATGAATATTTTATTTGACAAAGTCAGTAAACATTTTTTTATATAACTCGTTTTAAGCAGTCTAAACAATTGTTCGGTTTTCTTAAAGTCTTGTAATATAAAAGACACTTTTTACTTTGTATTTATGTTTTTGAAATTGTATTTTTCCTTTTGTTTAAGAAGTATTGTCTAAAAACAAAATGGTATGTCGGTATCGGTGACCTTCCTGTACAAAATGTTGAGTGAAATAGTAATTAAGCATTGTATAATGCTATTCTAATAAGAATATACGGAAGAAAGAATTTGGTAATAGTTACCACATGTTAAGTAAAATAATTTTAATCAAATGTTCGATTAATAAAATTAAAAATAATTTTGATTTTCTAAATATTCAGTAATTATTACTAACCGAATGGTTATATTATTATATTTGGAAATACTTAATCATACAATGATCAAAGTCATCAATGCAATATATTTTATCATTTTTCTAGCAGAATATTTTCTAATTGTTTAAGAGAAAGAAATTTGGAGAAGAAAATTGCTCTCTTCTCATTAATTCTGCCTTTCAAAGCTGCGTACTACGATTTGATGATATTTAATTCAGGTAACTGCGCTAGGAAAAATAAAGTTTCGAAGAACAGTGAGCAATTTTGGAAAATAGAACGAGAATAAATTTCCTTCTTCAACACTTATATAACATTACTTATACAAGAAATTGGAAAATGTTCTATTAAAAGAATAGTACGACATTATATTGGTGACTATTCAAGCATTATATGATTGTATTCCAAGAAGAATAGAATCTGTATTAAAAGAAAATGGTAGACCAATCTTTTATTCATATTATAAGAGAAATAATGTACTTCTTAAATGTTTCTATTATTTTATCCATCTCCTGTATGATAGCAAAATTAAAATGAAATTTAGTTTTGGTTAAGTGTTAAATTATGATACAATTTTAAAGTTATTGCATTATTATATTGTAATTTTAGTTTGTAAAGATTAAAGATTACTTACGTAGATTTTATTAAATATAAACAAAACATCTAATATATATTTCATTAAATAGCTGATTTATAAAAAATAAATGATATTTTATTAAATTGATAATTTATGTGAGGTATAAACATAAATTTTATTAACTGCTTATATTTCTGTTCGAGATGGATTTTAATAAAAAACTATTATCGTTAAATGCGGTTACTTATAGCTCTGCGTTATTATTTTATGATTATAGTTTACAAAGAAAATAATATAGATTTTACTAAATACTAGCACATCCCCTGCGCGCGCTACGCGCGCGCTCCTCCATTATAGATATTATCTATGATAACTGCGCTATCTAATATCTCAAAAGTAATACAAAATTTAAATTTTGGAGGGTTAACCTCACGCTAGCCCCCCAATATTAAAAGATTGAATATTTTTTTCTGCGTTCGTTTGCTCATTGTTTTCTCACGAATGCTCG
Organism: Trachymyrmex cornetzi; assembly: GCF_001594075.2. Lineage (NCBI taxonomy): Eukaryota > Metazoa > Arthropoda > Insecta > Hymenoptera > Formicidae > Trachymyrmex > Trachymyrmex cornetzi. The sequence continues at coordinate 2,963,664 of NW_017299892.1, read as the reverse complement.
CATTCGAACGGAATCAGCGCAAAAATTTCTTTTTACAGATTTTGGTAGCGCATAAATAGCGCATTATTCCATAATTTTTTCATTAAGTGTTTGGGTAAGTGGGGGGGGGGGGG
>NW_017299892.1:2902057-2963445 GCF_001594075.2 Trachymyrmex cornetzi | reverse complement strand
TTTAATAATACATATTATATTACATAATTTATATTTATATTAAATAATCGATTAACATAAAATTTTCTATTGTAAATTTACAATAGATAAAATAAATTTACAATAGAAAATTTTATGTTAATCGATTATTTAATACCCCAAAGACCCCCTAAAAACAAATTACACCATAATCGAAAAATCTTTAAAATTTCCATAACATCTCCATCCGCCATATTGGTTTAGCCATTTTGAATTTTCATATTTTGAACACGAATTCGAAACGAGCAACCCCAAAAATGATACCAAATTTCACCGAAATCGGAGAACCTTTAGGATTTTCGTAACATTTCCTTCCGTCATAGTGGTTCCGCCATTTTGAATTTCGAAATTTTTATCACGATTTCGGAACGAGCGACCCCTAAAACCCCCGAATACGAAGCCACATCGAAATCGGAGCACTCCAACACCCCTTTGAAAAGAGGCTTCAAAAAAACGTGACACGCCAATTTTAATATAGGGTATAACAGAACATCTGATATTTTATTAAATTGATAATTCATAAGGAATACACGAAAATTTTGTTAACTGATTATATTTCTGTTTGAAACGGATATTTAGTATTCCCGTTTTGGAAATTGGTGTCAATTAATGAAAATTTAATATATTAATGATACATATATATATTTTTAAACGTGAATATTATAATATATTTATAATATAATTCGTATGTCTGAAATTATTTTTAGTTATTATTTTTACTAACTACTGTATGTTGTTTTAATATTATTAACTTATTAAAAATATTCTATTATTGTTATATATAGTAAAGATGCATGTTTTTACTTTATTGATATTATCAATTTAAAACAAAATAATTATTTATATGGTTCAGAATTTCTTGCAATTTTCTTATCGCTTTATTTGATATCTTTTATTAATCCTAAAGCCTTGATGCTCCACTAGGATGAAAATTTGAGTACTTGGCGACACGTCTTGCTAATCTCGTTCACGTCACGCAACGTTGCAGACGTCGCAGTGGATATGACGACGGTGACGTCGTTGACATCTATAACACGTCGGGATGTGTACGTCATTGTTCTCACGCCACTTTCTTCATCTAGCATATATAATTCACATGTGGTGTAGTAACGATTTTATATACTATATATACTATATGTATAATGCAAACTCATTTTATTACTCTTTTACCATATAAACACCAAAGGCTTCAATTTCCAAAGCAAATGCTGTATGATTTTCTCAGAGAAAACAAAAGTATGCTATTACTTTCTTTATTTACCATAAATTACATAAAATAATAGCTCTATTTACTTTCTAACATATTTATCTATACCATTAGATTTTGACAAATTATGGTCTTCATAGACAGCTCGTGAAATTAAGCTTTATTCAATGAATAATTATATAAAACCAAAATTAAAAATATTTTTACAAGAATTCATTGAAAAATGTTTTAACTTCTTGTAAAGAATACTTATATCACTATATTAAAATCACCACTGTCGCTTGCTATAGCCAATCAAAAAATATATAACTGTGCTTTTAATAAATTCTGTAATTCAATAGTATTTGTTTAAAGTGAGTGCTTGCAGAAAGTAAGTAACGCAATTAATTGACAGTCGCTTTAAGGCAGTTACAGTCCCTTCAATGTTCTTGCGAACCAGGATTGTTTCCATCGAGCATCGTGAAATCAGCCTTGTCTTTGGTGTGCGAGCATCCGCGACCGTCGCGTCGTACGAGAAGATGAAAACCCGAAGTAGTCGGAGCCCTCGACGTCGGGAATCTTGTCGTCTGCGCGGCGACGATGGCGGCACTCGAGAAATACGTCGTTGCCTAATGCCACGACTTTCACGAAGCGTGAGTAATACGTATTGTGGCCCGCAGTCGTGTCGTGATTTTCACCGTGCAGACGCGCCGGTGTTCCCGGGGGCGGTCACGTCTTGCGCGAGATTCAATTTGCCGCTAACCTCCGCTCCCCCGTGCTCTCCCCATGCTGTTCCCCCGTTCTCGTTGCCGGCAACCACCACCGCCACCCCCCGGGATCTCCCGCTCTAACGCGCGTCTCTTTTGCCGCTCGTTTCATCTCTCTCCCCTCCGCCCCCCGACAACCTCCGTTCACCGCCTAAAATCGGTGAGGTAGTATAAACGATCGTTCGAGAGGGCGGGCAAAAGGATTTCTGTTGGTCTGGCGTGACGCGGATCCAAGATTTCTATGGGGAAGTCAAAAATTCATCGTTGTCCTCCCACCCTTCGGCGACATGTGGCATTGCATCGGGATTTCGGAGAGCTAGGTCGAGCCTCCTGAGGATCCTCTCCCTCACGTGACTGGCCCCGTTGCCCTTTGCGCACGAGAGAGATTTCCTCGATCGCGAAAAATCAGTTTACGTGCAGTGGTAATGTTCAACGTTTCAAGACGTACATACATGACAAAGCCGATAATCACATTTGAAAGAAAAGGAAAAGAAAATAGCAAAAGAGAAAAAATGTAAAAAATAAATCTTACAATGTAAAACTTATGACAGAGAATTCTGTATATGTATAAATTGAACTCTATATTGTTAATAGAAATAAGTATATATTGCGATTTTTTTCTTTTTTCTTCATTCCACAAATTATTATCTACGTTTTTTTACAATGCTTTATTTGTTCTTTTATATTCTTAATATATTTGTATTAAAATAATTAGTTTATTTCGTTTGTTGCGCTCATTAGTTGTGTGTTTGTTTCATGTGATATGTTGGTTTCTTCAAAAGTTTCAAAAATTATAGATTTATTTTCTTTTTCTTCGCAAACAGTGTTTCGTGTAAATTTCATATCGTATGAGTAAATTGGATTGCAGTGGCCAACATGTTATGATCTTCTATGTCCTAAATTGGCAAATACTCTCATATTTGTTCGGTGTGTGAGATATCTCTTCCATAGTTTATTTGCGCAATATCGTAAGCGTGATTACTTACGAAAGTATTAAAAAAATATTTACGGACAAATAGAGAATATTAATAAAAGTAAATACTATCAATTGAATCAGTTACTGATACGAATGTATCATAACAACAAATCGAACGTATTACAGACTACTATATATTGATTACTCGATCTACAAGAGGGTAGCATATGCGCACGGCAGTAATAGGTTCTCTATATAATAGGGTAATACCAGTATACCTTCAATATAGTAAACATAGTAAACAATACTTGATAAATTAAGTTTTCGATAGGTGCGGCATATATGTATGCCGCACCTATCAAAGACTTAATTTATCAAGTATTGTTTACTATATTGAAGGTAAATATACTGTATTACTAAAAACTTTATACTGTCTACTACTATAAAAGGAATTGAAAATACGGAATATTTATTTTTTATATTTAAAAAAAAGAAAAAACTCTTTTTAAAACATTTAGAATTTTGTCATACGTTCCATAGGGGTGGGATATATGAGTATTACTATTCATGGGTGGGATGTGCAGCTCACGAAAAATTTACAAATAGTGCTTACAAATAAAACATAAAATGACAGAGTAACTTATAGAATTTGTTTGCAAAGTTTTATTAAGGAATAAAAATAAAAAATATGTATACGAAATGTTATAGATAATAATCTTTTAAATATATTGCAATATTATGATATGAGAGAGGTACATATTTAATGTAATGTAATGTAATATTTTTTAAAATATTATTGATATACAATAGGTAAATAGAAGTAATTTTATTATAAAATTTTTTTATTAGATATTTTTATTTTTTATTTTTATAATACAATTACACGCAAAAAGATAATTATAATATCTTTCAATTCATTATCTTGACGTTTTCTCTTAAATTGAAACAAGACTGTAGTAATATCACATATTAAATTAATAGTTAATATTAATGATGCTAATAAGCGTCTTAAATACTGTAAAGAATTTTAATAATAACATTTATTAACATTATTATTATCAAATAGATTAGCAATTTAATTTGTGATGCTATTCCCGTTTTAGTGTAAGATTGCATTTCAAATCCAACAGTAATCAGCGCGCAGTTTGTACCACATACACACACACGCGCACGCACGCATGCACGCACGCACGCACGCATGCACGCACGCACGCACGCGCGCGCGCACACACACACACACACACACACACACATATTATACAGGGTGGCCTACGTAAAGTGTTACAAGCTAATAACTCTAAAAATATTTGTCCTATCAAAAAGTTATTAAATATAAAATATTGATTATGTTTCTAAACAAAATTTGAACAGAATTAATATGAAGAATTACAAATTTGGCTTTGATCTTGAAATATCTTGAATATCTTGAACAATATTTTTAATATTGACAAATTGACTTTCTTTTTGTAAAACAAATATCATTCTACTATAAATGAAATATCGTCCCACTGTAAACAAAAAGTTATGTATGCCGTTTTTATAATATATACAATATCTCTATAAAAGTATTGTAAAATAATAGTTAAAATTTTAATTTACACAAAAGTAACGTCAAATAAAATTGAAGAGAAACAGTAGAGAAGGATACACGATACAGATGAAAATAGTTAGCAGTATGAGATTCGGTTAACATTTTTAATCATGTTTATTTAATCAGTGGTTCAGCCATTCTAATGCAACGATGTAAGTCGGGTCTTCTTGTATGCGGCTTTAAAAAGAGGCAATACCACTAATGGGTTTAAGCATGGTTTCCTCTAAGCTGGTCGCTGCTCCAGCGAACGTGCTCGATACTCAGTGGAAAGGGCAAAAATAGAGAGAGAGAGAGAGAGAGAGAGAGAGAGAGAGAGAGAGAGAGAGAGAGAGAGAGAGATGTGCGGTCATGTGCGCGCGAAGTAACGAAAGGGGAAAGTGGAAACCACCAAAACGGTCAGACATGGCGTAAGTAGTAAGGGTCCAGGTACGCATCAGACACGCGCTATAGCCTCTCACTTTCGAAAGTTGCCGGCTAGGAGCTTCGGTCGACGAGCAAGTGATTACGTTAAAAGCACTTTACACCTATTTTCCCCACCGACGCTATATATACTTACAGTGTTGTAGACAATAAAATACAAAGTAATGCGTTATAAGTCGAATGCTACTCACGTTTGTCAATCTTTTTGCTGCAATCTTTATTTCTCATTCTTCGTTTTTGTTTCACTTTTTGATAAGCATATTTACTGTAAGAGTGAATTTACAACAATTAACAATTTATCTTATTATATTGCTTTTATATTGCGGAATATAATAATAATTCTCAATAAAATATAAATTATTGAAAAATTGCTCTTGTTTATCAAATCAGAAATAAAAGCTCGTATATATATTTTTTCCTTTTATTATAAATTTTTATTATAAATATTTTTTAAATAATTTCAAGTAAAAGATAAAGCATTATTGACATGAAAGTCATTACGATCATGAAAAACATTTTTTAACAGGTAACTGGCTCTAGTATAGCTCGTATAACTTTAATTAATTACTTCAATTAGTTATATTTTTTTTATTATATTTCTATTTTACATTACATTTTTTTTATTATAATAAAACGTATTTATTGTTGACATTATTAATATTATTGACGTACAAAACAGTACTTTAAAAAGATAAGTTTTATGAAATATGTATAATTGTTTTGTATCACTTACAAGCATACGTTTTATCTATCACTGAGTCTCTTTATCTCTACTTTCATTCTTTTATTTTTATCTACTTTTTTATTTTCCAATGAGATATCAATCCAATCTCATTTTGGATGGTCAACGTTGTGGTCAAATCTCCTTACGGTAATCAACGAGCTCTTCCGTTGATTTTCTCATTTCTACCGTTTATTTTTCCCTTCACGTCTTACTTCCTGTTACAGCAGTGTTCGATTTTTCCTTTTGCACGCGTTGATCTCAAGGCAGCCTTTTCGTACTTCTACGCCGCCGCCTCACTTCTCTACCGCCGATCGCTTCCGCCTCCTGTAATTTCCTCTCTTCCTCCTTTTCCGTTCTTCTGACTCTCAAGTTTTTATCGGCGGATACGAGCCGGAATGGCCTCTCTTCAGCCGTGCTCCACCTTCTCGTTTCACCTCCACGTTTCACAGCGTGTCTTAACAAGAGAATCAATGTCTCTGACTAAGTTTCCTTGCACTCGGCCGCGTTTAATTTGCACGCGGATATATCCGACGTGTCAATTACAGTATACTCCGGCGTATCCCTTATTATGGAGTTGACATTCGTGACCTGTTTGTAAATTTATAAGGAGATACCGTGTAGAAGGAGAAAGTTTATGCCATACTGGTAACGGCTGAGCCAAACGAGGACAGCCGAAAGGAAATTCGAGATGGTGACCCGTAAATGCAGCTGGAAAACTTTGAGGGCGTTACTATTTCTGACGCATTCGTGCTAGGTAATTCTCGTGTAACACAGCTCGAGATTATGTACAGCGTGAGAAACAAAAGTCTGATATTGAAGAGCAAAAGCCTTGATGGAACATCGATGCCGAAATTAGAAGATACGCAATGTACAGGAAAACAGTTAATGAGAAGCTCCAAATATCGATTTTAAGACAATATTTGATAAATATTTTTCTTTAAAAAATTTCTTACTCTTTATTTCAATACTTTCCCTATTTATAATTTCTTAAGGAAATGTTTAAAAATTTTATAACCGCTTTTTTATTGGTCGTCAAAGTTAAAGTTAATTATCTACATGAAAACATGCATGATGCTAATATCGCGGATAGAGGCGCTCTAAAATTATAAATAGACAACAATTTTCTCTCAATTACATGCTTTATGAGTGGATAATCCATGAATTAATGGTTTTTTTTCAATCGATTGTATCTGAGCAATGTAATCAAATTAGAAGTTTTTTCATCGTTGGCAATCCTTTTCGTCTTCTTATTTTCTCCGCACCTTTCACTTTACCCTCGCCTTACCGACTCATCGTTTACTCGCCCTTAGCCCTGTCTGGAATTACGGCACGCCACATCGCCGTCGCGTTTCTTCCTTAATAAACGTCGACAGCGATAATGCGCCTCATAGTGCGAGGGATATTTAGCGCACTTCGCGTTGTAAGCTCGTTGAACGTGAATACTTGCGACGTCCGACGTTCCGTCTTAGTTCGTTGCATGTAATGTTAAGCTCGTAATTGCCATAAAGTAGACCGTAAAACTTGGTTCTCCCATGGAGCCCTGTCTATTATACGCCCTCCAAATTTTCAAGTCTGTGGCGGATAATTTTCCACTTCTATCCTACTTTCATACGGCTTGAAAGTAAAATCCCCTTGTTGCTCACATCTTATAGTTTCTTAAATATAGAATATCGACTAAATGCACTAAAGCGCGTTAGCTGCCAGACGACCGTGCAAAACAAGATAACAGAGAGGAAGATTTATGTTTGCATATACAAGATAGACAGCCTAAGAAATATCAATTTCAAATTCAAATTAATGTTTTGATTTATCATAAAATTATTTTATTATCAATTCAAATGTATATCACTGTGACATTCTAAATATTTTCTAATATCACTCTTTTATGTTTGTCATAACATTGTTAAGTTGATCATTAGATTAGAATAAGTCATTGTTCTTTAATGTTATTTTTTGAAATAAATTTAAATATTATAAATATTTATTATTTGATAAAAAAATCTTTATATAAAAAAAAATTTTTTGTACTCTATCACAATACACAAAATAACTACGATTAATTTATGCTAAAAAGAATATGATTTTATTCGAAAAAATTATAATTACATTTTATATCAGTGATTTGTTTAAAAAAATATGATTACAAAATGATAAATTATATTAAATACTGAAAGATTTTTCTTTGCTTCACTTTTTTCTCTTGATTTGGAAAGCTACAATCCAAGCTAGTTTTTAAACTCATATGTATTAAATGTTCTATATGAATTCTCTTAGACGAATTGTGGATTAGATACGGTTTCAAATTCAATTTTGGCATATTACTGATTCCACGAATCCCTTCGTTAACCAAGTATTTTTGATTGGTAGCAATAGACAGCATCCCGCGACTGGACTTTATCCCTCCAATTGCTGAATACCAAATTTATCGGGTAAAACGTCGACGATATAGGCGGCCCGCGTCGCGTGCTGGCGACACGTGTTCCGATAACGGACGCGAGGACCACGCCGCAAACTCATTACGGAAACGAATCGGCCGATCTGGGTCGTTCGATTCCCTTAACGACGCCGTTTGCCTATAAAGAATTCAGTGTTAACCTGTATCCACTCGGGCCATACGTGCGCGCACGTACTGGAAACATTACGTTTAATGATGTAGCTAAATATCTGGCCACGTGGTCGCGATTAATGATGCTAATGCTCTGGTCCGAGCACATGATTCACTTGCGATTGGCTCTCGTCTGTAAAACGATTACATGTACTGTTGAGCATCACACTGAGAGAAAAGATTTTGTTATAGGAACAAATCAAGGGAAAGCAAATGTGATATTTGTTAAAAAAAACAATCGATTTGTTACGATTGCAAATTAATTCGTCAATATGTAACAAATAATCGATAGTATCGCTACCAAATAAGAGATAATCGATTTGTTACGATTGCAAATTAATTCGTCAATATGTAACAAATAATCGATAGTATCGCTAGCAAATAAGAGACTCATATATATATAAAAGTCGTAGACGGTTGCAGGGTCTCAAATCGTAAGAAATTGACTAATTCTAGTCAAGTATTCTCCCTATATTTGACTGTGCTTGGTCGGTTTCCGACAACTTAAGACTCCACGATCATCTACGAATTCTATGTAAACGAGCTAAAGTCTATCCGAAAGATAGGTTAGATTCTATATAGTTTGTTTCTGTTACTAATAAAAACGTAGTTAATAATTTTGATTTCGTTCAAAAAATGTAAATGTAATAAATATATAAAGATAAGTATGAGATAGTGAAAAGAAGATACTTCTGTAAAAGATAATTACTTTATTAAGTGAAAAGTATAAAAAAAGAATTTGTATTTTTAGACGTTACTTGAATAGCAGTCCTACACGGGTCAATATTACACGTTCTTTAAAGGTTAGAGACCTTCAGCTCGAGGTAAAATTACGAGAAGAACGCTGATATTACCGACTATATTTTTGCTTATCCGATATAAATATTTGGAATTTAGTTTATATAATTAATTTTATAATTTAAAATTTTATTGGTTTATAAAAATGTATTTTTGATATTATTCATTTCTATACAAAAATACGTTTCTGTAGTTATACGTGTAGATTTAACGCACCGTTTTTTACAGGGTAACAAATTTTTTAAGTTTATGCAGATCATTATTATTTTTTTAACAATACTTGGTCGTTATATAAACAGATATAATAATTAAATAAATATATATATAAAATTATTCGAATAATAAATTACATTTAGAAAAATTTGTTAGTAATTTGCCGATGACAGTTTCATACTTGTTTCCGATATAGATGGCACAAGAAGTATTATAAGGAAAGGTATTAACATTTTTTCTACTTATCAATTTTTAACAAGTCAGTAAAAACAATATGAACATGCGAAATATAAAAAATCAGTATTAACAACATTGCTTGATGTCATTATTTTCATTGATTTTTTAAATTCCTTAAATATTAGAATTAGATATTTAAAAATAACTAAATAATTTTTTAACAAAAATTCTTTTGAAGTCATATTTGTACTTTTATTCTAAATTTGGATAATATAAAATAGAAATAGTAGGCATAATTACGGAATGTCAATATTATAATTTTCTGTAATAATAAAATATCAAAGTATGATATGAATAAAGCATGACTGTAAAAATACAATCATGCAATAAAATACATATACTACATATAATAATATAAATTCTTACGTATGTATTTGAATGTTACTTTTTCTTTGCTGCTTCTTCACGTAGTATTTTGGCTATTGCAGATATTCCCTGAAAAACAATAAAAATATCAATATTTTAAATTTAAAACGCTCATATATAACTGATATTTTTTACGTTATTAAAATAAGAAAAAAAATTCAATTGTAAAAATATTTATGTATATTTTTACCTTTACGCATGATATTTCTTTTTTTGTAATTTATAAGAATTATATAAAAATATATTTGTTTTATGTAGATTTTCTAATTGTGATTAAAATTAATAAATTTGTACATTTTTTGCAATACATACATAAATATATGAATTTGTTACAGTATTTGACAATTAAAATTAATAATATTCAAAATTACTTTGTCCATTTCTTCCGGTGAAGCATAACTGTAGCTAAGTCTCAAATGACAATCGTCTTTTGAAGAATCATAGTTGAAGGCATTGCCAGGAAGAACGAAGATACCTTGTGGTACGCATTTGTTCATCACTAAATCCATTGTATCATTCACACCTAATAGTTTAATCCAAAAAAACATTCCACCTTGTGGTATGGACCATTCCGCCAGACCTAGCAGAAAACGATTTTATGTGAAAATTTTAAAGCTACTTTTGAAATTTAGATTAACACAACATTAAAATAAGTGCATTCGAAAATTGTTATTAGATTTCTTGAAAAACTGACCTTTTTTAACAAAAATATCAGAACTCTTTGTTTAAATTAAAATTTTTTTATTAAATCAAGTATCATAAAAAAATACACAATTATAGTTTTTTAGTTTTAAGTCAGTCTTTTTTCCTTTTCATAAAATTTTAAATTATGGAGTAGTTATTAAAATATCCATTTGGAAACTTGCAATGAGTAATAATAAATTGAGAAGAAAACATCATATTTGAATCAGCTACAAACAAAATAGTAAAAATTAAATGATATTAGATAAAGTTGAGGAAGTAATTTTTGTCCGATGGAGAAATTTCTTGATTTTTCACTGTTATTTGATTGTTTTCAGAAATCTCTAACATTAAAAGTCTTTTAAAAAAAATTAATGTTAAGATACCATTTAAATGTTTCTCAATCATAGTCAGCATTATGTCACGTCGCTCCTGATAGAACTTTTGAATTTCTTTAAAATGTTGCTCAAATTCTTGCTGTCCCCAATTCTCAAAGAGTTTATAAAGAAACATCTGTAAGAAAAATTATTGTAAATAAATTTTAATGTATATTTTACATAATAATATTGTATTTGCATATATGTATATAGTTGTTTGATCTATTCTTTTAAACTTTCTTTACCTGAGATAAAAATGATGGATGAATAATAGAGCATGTAATGTGAATAACCAATCTATTTATGATATTTTTGTGCGCTGTAATAGCGCCGATGCGAAATCCAGCGCTTATAGTCTTACTAAACGAATCCATTCTAATCACGCGACCATCGGTATCGAGGGAGAAAAACGACGTGGGTTGTTCATCCAAAAAATGAACGAAGCAGTAAGGATCGTCCTCGATGATCAGGAAGTTGTATTTCTGCGCCAATTCGTACACTTTTCTTCGTCGAATCTCCGACATGACGACGCCTGTAGGATTTGCTCCCGTCGGATTGATATAAAGTAACTACACAACAATCAAGCATATCATTTTAATGAAAGAAGATGGTTTTAAAGTAATATGACAGTTGTTGTATATAAAATAAATATTGTATAAATAAATAAAAAATAAATGTAAAATAAAAATGTTATTTATATGAATGAACTTACAATACTTTTGAAATTATCGATTTAAAATAAATGATTAATGAATGACAGATAATGACTATTCAGAGTAGAGATGAAATAATTAAATTTATAATTTGAATTTGTATAATTACTCAGACAGCATAAAATTTATAAAATATTCATAAAATATTTTTAATGTTTTGTAAATATTTTTGTGGCTTAGATCGTAAATATTAATTATAAATATTATGAAATATTTATTGTAAATGTTATAGTAAATGCTATGAAAATACTTAATAAGACATTATAATTCAAATAAAAAATACTTGCTTAAAAATATTTATTTGTATTTATCACAAATATTACATAAAATATTTAATCTACATTTTAATAATATTTTGAATAAAGTTTTATATAAAATATGTATATGATATTTTAAAAAATGAATAGTAATAAATATTTATCAGAAATATTCTGTGCATTCTGTGTTCTGGGTATACATATAAGTTATGTACATGTATAATATGTGAACTATTTGACATTTCAATCTACTTTTAATGGAAAGTATTGATATTTTTACGCAAGGTTAAATTAAAAGCAAAGTAAAATATTCTTCACGAATAAAGATAAAGACCCGAAAATAAATAATTGTTTTCTTATTATTTTTTATGCAGTCTGAAAAGAGATTTGACACAATACTTTTGTGACTCACTTTTGGCATTGGTCTACCATTCTTAAGTCTTTCTTCGCATTTTTTGGAAATTTCTTCAGGAATTATCCCATCAGCATCTTGATTAATTTCTATAATATCCGCTGCCAGAGGTGCTAACTATAAGTAAAAAAGAGAAAAACTTTGAACAATTATTCTTTAAAAATAATTTATTAATGTCTTTTACATGTTAAAAATAATATTGTATTAAAGAAAAAAAAAAAATAAATATAAATTTTTCTTTTTTATATTAAATTCATTAAATTTATGATATGCAATCTGAAACTGCACTATTATTTTAAATATAAATCTGCGTATTTTTTATATCAATTAATTAATTTTATCGTTTGATACGAAAATTAAATCTTAAAATTTATCTTATTAAAATTTTCAAAATTTATCTTATAAAAATAAGATCAGTGGAAATTAAATATTTTATGAAATATTTTATTCCAAGATATTTATTATGCAAGATATATTTAACTTCAGTTAATTTGGACGGTGTAACATAAGATATAAATTTTAAAGTTGTAAATAAAATTTCTTACTCTTTCTTGTATATTTTTGGTATTTCTATCATTTATTACTTTATCAATATTATAATATTATTTTAAAACAACATACCGCTCCGATTATCCCTGAATATGTTGGTGTTTGAAGCATAACTGGATCATTCTCATCAATCAGCATTTGAAATACTTTTTCACAACCGTCCATAGAACCGCATGTAAACGTTACATCCCAATCATTTCGCTTTGGTGAATGCCATGTTTTTTGGAACTCCTTCCATTTTTCTAATAATGGCGCGTAACTTTGACAAAAAAGAAATGATAAGCATTTAATTTAGATATATTAAAATATAGCTTAACTAATACAAAAAATATATTTTTTTATTAATTAAAAGATAAAAATGCTTAAGTTATGTTAACAAATAGTAATATAAAATTTATAATTATTGTATAAAAACATGAAAAATTATTGTATTTAAAATAAACATTATATATAACACAAATAACATTATATATTATATGTAACATTATATATAAAATAAAAAATAATGTTGAATAAAAAATAAAATTAGTTTAGAATTTTTAAATTATTTAAAATTGAAATATCATAATAATAAGGCTCAATAAATTTAAAAAAGAACAGAACGAAAAAGAGCTACGAGCCTAAAATTTAGTCGTTATAAAATTGAAATTATTAAGAAGTCACAGAATAAAAACATGTCATTTCGTTATAATATAAACTTTAATTTGCCGGCAATAAACAATAAAACATAAACAAAACAAAAACAGACGTTTCGATCCCTAATTTTTTAAATATTTTCATCGTTTTACTTTTATATTATAACATTGATAATGATATGTTATTATACTAATTATAATTATTTGTTAAAATACTGGTTCTATGCCCTTTTAATATTCATTTGAGTAATATAAAATTTATAATTATTGTATAAAAACATGAAAAATTATTGTATATAAAATAAACATTATATATAACACAAATAACATTATACATTATATGTAACATTATATATAAAATAAAAAAATAAAGTTGGATAAAAAATAAAATTAGTTTAGAATTTTAAAATTATTTAAAATAGATTTTTTGTCTTTGATATTTAATAAAAATTTGTCTTTTATTTTACATAATTAGGGAACACAAAGTTTGTATTTATCTGCTAATATTTTTACCCTTGCGAAGATCCATATTGTAAAACTGTAGTTATTTCTTGCTTGCTAAGTTCTACTGGGACATCATATTTATATGTCATAGAAATATTATTGATGGGATATGTAGAGGTATTTGGCATACCACCAGCTAGACTTACAGCATTTTCTCGTGTCAAGTAGAGATGGGCTAATTTAAAATTAAAAAAGATAAATAGAATGAATAATGACATTGTATTAACATGAATTTTTAAATCATGTATAATTTTGCGCTATGAATGCCGCATATGTACTTATTGATCTGAATATCTTTGTTAAATATATTTTAAAATTTGCAGATATAATAAAAAAATATATATATTATAATATTTTTGAAAGATTTAAATATGTAATTATAAAGCATGAGTACTCAAAATTTTTAAAACGGTTCTTCCATATGTCTCATGATTTAATTTAAAATCGAACAAATTAGTGAGGGATTACTTCAATTTTTAAACACGCGCTAAGGAAATTATTATTAAAAGAAAAGAGCTCTTATTTTTTTCTCTGATTTTTAGCTGTTTTACATTCGGAGCTCAGAAATAAATTCACGTAATATAAGAATACTTCCATATGTTTACTTGAGAGAATGAACTTTGAATATAACGGATGAAAATAAGTGTAATGACTACTTACTTAACTGTCTAATTAAGTTCAGTTTTCGCCTACTACTGATTTTAGAGAAGAATTTTGTGTAATCCATGATCACTATTATCGTGAGACGTAACTGTTACAATTTTTCTTTTTTACCGAGAACTGCTGTTGTGAATATTAACTCTCGAGTGATTTGTGATATATTATTCGTACTGTAATCAATGACAAATGCGATAATGCTTTTGGTATTAACAAGTTATTATCCAGTGAGATATGACAACAAAGGAATCGATATCGAATCGACGTCGATTCGACACCAATTCGATAATTTCGACGTCGAATCAATTCAATGTCATTCCATTGTCATTTCTCACTGGATAATGTGATTTACAAATATGATATATCGAAACTTTGAAAAGCAGCTAGCAATACCATTTTTTTTTCAAGCAAGCGTAAAACGAATAAGTAAAGTTACATTAAAGTACGAAGATCGTTAAACATATACTGCAAGCCTTGCAGAGCGTGACTTGCGAGTCGGCCTCTCAGCTTCCCCCTCCAATTCCAATAATAAGACTATATCTATTCTTTCTCATATTTTTTTATTACACAATGTAGATAGCAAAAAACAAAGTACTTGAAGTTTGGTCCGATAAGGGTTACAATCCACTCGATGCTATGAATCGAAGCATTTTTTGATTGGTCAGTTAGTAAAATTCTTTCTTCCGATTGGTTAATCAAAAGTTTCAAAGCATTTGTAGCGTTAAGTGGACCGCACCCAGAGAGTTGGCTCTACGTTATCGCGATATCAGCTGACATCATCCTTAAAATTGGCTGCAACGGGCCGAGTTGGAGAAAAAAGCGTTCGCTGGAGGGGCCAGTTTGCGAGTCACGTTCTGCCAGGCCTGTACAGTTTGTACACTGTAGATACTTTGTTTATTCGTAATTTTTAAAGTTATTTAAAAATTATTATAGTGTATTATATAAATTATGGAAGGTTCTAGTTTCATTTTAATAGTACTTAATGTTATGTAGTTCTTTATACTTATATTTATAAAAAAAGTTGTTTAACTCAATTTAACAGTTTCTTACTCACCTTTAACCTCATTAATCTGGTGCTTAGAACTTTTTACGCCATATAACACATAAAATGTATACAGTACTGGATTCGCCGCCGAAATACTATATCCTAATAAGAAATGACTTATCAAATTGATGACGAATCAACGATGTCTAATTGACGATTATTTCTCGCTAAGATGCGACACTGCTAACAATACTGCTTTGAAGATGTATCTGCTACACTTGCAATTAGTGAAAAATCTACTCTTAAGTAAAAATGGCTTATCGTTCTTTGATAAGAGCTGCTGTTTACAACATGCATGTCTCAGTTGACATGAATTATTAATATCTTATAATATCTACTCTTAATAATCTAACATGTAATTAATTTGTTTTGAAAATCAAATATTTAAAAATAATCATGACATCAATAAAAATAAAAACCAAGTAGAAATTATGTAAACAAATGTACATTCACGTAAATGTTCTCTTCTATTTAAATAAATAATTAAATGTAAAATTGTTCAGCGTGAAAATTTTATGAAATATAAAAATAATAATTACAAAAATAATATTAAATAAAAGCTATAAAATACTTATTATCTAGTATTTATAGGACATAAAAACTTGATAAAGATTTATACTTTATTGCGCCTTTATGTGATAGGATGCTGTTGAAGAGAAAGTAGAAATTTTGAAATATAGTCGTAACATTTATTCCAATTTATTAACATCTTGTACGTGTATGTGTATGTATGTATATTTGTGTGGAGTAACCACGTGTATATCTGTGTAAGCGTGTATGTCACTGTTTCCATCGCTTTTGTTTGTTTGTTATTTTTTTCCTTTAACATTTCGGATAACATTTTGAATAACTTATTGTATTATGTTGCCTGATAAACGCTCCATTCGATATCGATCGATCGATCATACGCGCGCGGCGCTGATCGGCAGTCAGTTGGATTTTCGATCGATCTCGAGTAAAAAAAGAGTTATCGACGTCGAACAGAACGTTCGGCTTTCGCGTTTCGTTTCAGCGACCGACAGAACGGGGCTCGTACGTTGTTTGTCGAATATAAATTCATCTCATTATGTTGACTCTATCGTTTCCTTAATTGTTCTTTTGTAATCGGCTTGTTCGAGTGACGTCGCAAATGGTCGCAAAGACAGTAATTGATGAACGAAAAATCAATGTTCACATTGCTAACAATATTTTGTCCATATTGCATCTACTTAATTTTATATAAAATATGTACGAAGAAGATGCTTAGCTAAGTATCATGAGAAATAAAAATAAAATTGTTAAAAAGAATAAAAATGTTTCTCGATTTAAATTAAGTTATTTTGATATTGGTTGATTTTACATTAACCATATTACTCCAATTTCTAGTTTTATTTGTAAGTCATTGACAGTTCTCATACAATGTATATAAGGTCTTAATTAATGAATAAGACATCTGGTAATAAAAAATATTTTGTCTTATAAATTATCATTATGGCAGTTAATACATTACGTGTTAATTGTGCTACATATATATATATATGTATATACATATAGCAACGCCGTTTACTTGTATTAAATGTATTTGTTCTTCTCTCAGTTAACTCTGTCACTTTCCCATTGATATTTTATCACATCTTTAAAAATATTTTTTGGTAAAATATATTTTGTTACTATATTACAAATTACAATTGTGTGTATTTTATTAAAATAATATTGTTAAATATCTTCAAGTGAAAGTGAAAGAGTTATTTTTAAGTTTTAAATGTTTTTTATTTGTGTTTCTTTGATTATACTTTTATATTTATTGAGACACATAAGCATATAAGATGATACGTTTAAACATTCTGTTACGAAAATAGGCCCTGCATAATTAAAATATCGTTTACACATACAATAAATAAAACATACATAATTACACGTTTACATTTAATTGGATATAATATTTTTAATATCGAAGTGTGAAATATAGAAGAATTAATAGAATTTTATATTATGTGTGATTTTTCATTCCTAATTAGTGTAATCTACACTAATTTACATTTTATATATCATTCTATCAAAAATTAATTTAAACCACAAAATTAGAAAATAATTCCCAAGTTTTTATATACATATATGTGTATATTTCTTATTTAACGACGGTTTTTTAATTGCTGCTTTTTAATTTAATTTTGTGTAGCAAAAATAAATGCTGTATGAGATCTTGACATTCGTCATATAATTAATATTCTTATGCATATTTTTGAAAATAATAAATAATTGAAAAACATCAATTATAAGATTGCGACCGAAAAATATATCAGCGTTTACATTTGTTTTCGAATTCGTCACTCGTGCCGAACCGCACCATTGGGTTCACGGTCATCCCATCGTGTCGGTCGACAGAATATTTCTACCGTTTTTGAGGCCGTTCTTGCTGTACGTTAATTTTTGTTATCATTTGTCTTATATTTTCTCGCCAAGTCCAAGTCTCGTTATCGCAACTAACACGATATACGTGGAGCTATTTACAAAACGGAACACTTAACAACTGCGCCTGCGTTTAGTTTATTGCGAGCTAATTATCGAGCCGTCCGTTTTTGTTTCTTCATTCTAACGCAATTAATGGGCATCTGTTTATATAACACGCGCATTCTCTCATCACTAGCCTACACGTTCGCACGAACTCTCACATCACCAAATTTCAGATTTGTAACTTTTGAGGAATCTTTTTTGAGCTCTAAATTAATCATTTAACTGAAATTTCGCTTCAAGTAATGGTGCACATCTTGAAGTCGCACGTTTCATTCCGCTAATCAATCGTAAAACTAATGGTATTCAGAAGCAATGAATACAACACACGACACATTCTCTTTTTTCAATTTAATTTTTTTAAATCTATTTAGTAAATTAAATGTATTAAAATTTGTTATATAAATTTAATGTAATATTCCGGTATCTACGCTATTACGTTAATATTTTTTATCAGGTTCATTTAATGACAAAAATTTTATATTTAATTTAAGAAAAAATATAAGAGACTTTTGTATTCTTTTTCTTGTAAATATATGTATAATATATTCCATAACACGATATTACAACGCATTTGAAATGAAAAAAGGGATTACTTTTTTATTAGAATATTTAAATATATTTTTTAGTAATGTAGATGTGATACGTGCATTTTATAATATTAAATTTTTAGTTAACTTGAATTAGCGTAACAAACATGCGACCTGCTTTTGTACACCTTTTTTAGAGATATGATGGTAAAAGTGAGTGTCCAAACATAATCAGATAGTCGTAAAGATGTAAAGATTTCTTTGTATAGCTATAAATAACATTTTTCTAGAAGTAAGAAATAGAATGAAGAATTTGAGACAGGTCTTGTGAGACAAGGGAAATTGTTAATATTGCAAAATAACACGTATCTAATTAAATTTAAACATAATCATTTAAATAAAACTACAACGTATAAAAGAAGAACAGATTGATAAATTTATATAGAAAATAGATATAGTAGAATATAATAGAGGACACAATATCTTTTACACAGAAGCTGAAAAAATTGTCAAAGCTTTAATTTATATTATCTGTATTTATATACAGGATGATTCATTTATGAATAAGTTTACTCATATTAATTACTTCCTTAATTTAAATGCTTTGAATTAAGACAAAATGATTTTGTTTTAAGAAATCTGCATTGTAATAACCCTATCTGTATATCTGTAATGATTCACCCTGTATATATCGGGAATTATATCAGTTGTATATATATTAAAAAACCATGGGATATATACTAGAAATACAATAAATATTGAGTATTCCTATATTCCTATTATTTGGAAGGGAGAATTAAAAAACCCAAATATTTTTTATAAATTTCTAGAGATAAAATGTCGATAAAGGTAAAATTGACATTAGTTCAATATTCATTAAGCTTATTAAGCTCATGATTGTGAGAATACACCTAGTAAAAAAGTTAATATTAAATTGAAAAACTGCCAACTTATATGTGACTTTATTTTGACATTTACTTTGGCAAATAAGTGAATATAATTTGTGAATGTAATGAAAAAAAAGGAAAAGAGAAAAGATGAAAACTATAATAATTAAAAGAAATGATATTGTTGATTGATATCACATATGATGAGATTTATAGTATCATTGAAATTAATCATTTGAAATTTAAAATAAACAGAGTTTCTAATATTTTTAAGAAATAATCCTACTTGTTAGATTATTAACAATGAGTCTTTATGGAATCAATACAACGGAAAAAATCTTTATCAATATATGCACGGTGAGTCTAGGCGCGAGTTCTAGTAACAGTTTCTTACTCTTAAAAGTATCTAATGTTAAAGAGTAGAAAAATTATAAAAGTACGAAGATCTATAATCGTTAACATGAGAGAGATTCCGTGCGGCCGCTCCACTGCCTTCTTCTCGTCTTTCCCTAGTTTTGGAAAATATCTAATAGTGTAAAATATTATTTTTAAATAAAGCACTATTTTTTAATTAAAACTATTGGTTACAATGTAACTATTGGTTACGATGTAACTATTTACTAAAATTTATTATAAATAGCTTCTTCCAATATTTGCGATACTATGATTAATAGAGTCTTCCTTTATTTATTTTAGATTTATTATTTAATTTTTTTTTAAATCGGGAGAGCACAAAGTCTTGTATAATTTTATTTTAGATTTATTATTTAATTTTTTTTTAAATCGGGAGAGCACAAAATCTTGTATAACGCATAACGCATAAAAAAATGAACCAATAATAGTTGTTTATTTTCTTTCCTTTCCATGAAAAAAAAAACAAGATTTTGATGGGTTAATTTTCTTATGTTTTATGTGTTATACGTTATGCAAAAGTATATGCTCCGACCTTCAAGCAAAAATATTATTAGAATTAAAATCTCACAAAAATTTTACGATATAATATCTGCATAAATACGTTATAAAAATAATGAAGATGTAATAATTTTATTTGAGTTACAAAAGGGTTCGTTTTTTTGTTTTTAATATTTAGTTGAAAAGAAACCAGTATCATATATTTTAATTCTATTAAATTAGAATAATTTTTTTTGACAAGTTTAACCGAGATAATAATTTCTATTATAATTATGAGTATAACTTTTTTAAAATCAATAAATATACTTTTTGTACATTAATGTGTTTTCTTCCGGCGTTATTTTTCTTTGCTTTCCACACATTCTTTAATTAAAATTATTTTTAATATCTGACTTTGGCTAGAGATTAAAGAACTAAAAAAAGGAAACTTGAGAGAAACAAAGAAATCAGCAGATTTTACTTTAATACATTCAGATTCTTTGCGGCGTCGCACGGAAACACTCCTAAAAAGGAGTCAGTATAAGGGAAGATAGATAGAGAGGAAAATGGTTGATGGGGGTAGTGAGAGAGTGTATATTTTTCTAAACGATGATGGAAGAAGTGCAGCAGAAAGGCACCGAGAAAAGGTTCACGTGATTGTACGAACGTTAGATGCTAAAATCAATCGACACGGACTCGTTCTTGTACAGTCTCTAAAAAGTCTCGCACTCGCCCTATTTATATATATATATATATATATGTACGTATATATGTATATACATTTCGTCCGCCTAAAATTGTGCTAAACTACTTGGCACACGCACATACAATCGCACACTCACGCATCTATTCGCGCGTATATATATATATATCTCTCCGCACACGTTATCCTCGGCTCTTTCTGAATTTTAGATTTCAACTAGACACTGTTTGATTGTTACATTTGGCAATTCGGCAGCACTCAAAAGTTTTCAAGCTCCTTGTCTTACAACGCGACTACGGGGCGACATGCTGTACGCCACACACCGCTGAGAATTTTGTTAAGCATCTCGTTAATTTTAAAAATGCTCGTGAGAAATATGTATTTTACTTATCCGCGATATTGCGCGGATTGACAGCTACGACAAAAGTACATAACGCATAGTTATTAAATGCGGGACTTTCGAAGGAATTTTAAATACATTTTTTTTTTCTATATTTGTTTTAAATATATTATTTGTTGAAAAGAAAAATGATGGGTACGTGCCTCAATAGAAGAAATGGATTGGGACAAATTCATCAGCGTGTTGGCATATAGCAAAACGCACCTCGCGGTAGTAATAATTCTGTTTTATTTTCCTACAGCCGCGTTCTAGAACTTCGCCTCTTGTGACGACTACTTTCTCATAACGTTATCATAATTCTCAAGCGAAATGTCGACTTTTATACGTATATATAACAATAATTCAATAAGGCATACGATATCCAATTAGGGACTTCCCCTTATTTATCACGAAACTTTTACGTGTATTCCTTGAAGTTTGGACATTTCTCGCTATCTCTCTCTCTCCCTCTTTTCCTTTTTATCTCCGAGAAACTTTCTTGTAATCTCTTAGGTCCGCAAAAGTTGACATTTTTTGTGCCTAATGGCCGAGAGTGTAATGGATAGCCGCATATAAATTACTAGAGGGAATTACATGGATCTGTAGTTTCATGTAGTCATCCGAGTATACATTCTCTCCGTACTTCGTGTCTTGTTTTGCGGCTTGTTAAATTCGTACCTCTCCGGGGCGAAGTTTGGAACGCAGCCAACGTAATATAAAGTCTCTTCTTCACGTAGACGACGCAACGTCAGAGTCTCGCCTTCTCTCCGTTCTTTGTCGATCGGCGAGGACGAGTCGCTGTCGTATACACTCAACGTAAACGCGACGTGTATGTATGTACACTTATCTAAAAGTAACGGTCGTAGCACTGCGTGCGTGGCCTATTACATAATATTTCTTCTCTTTTTCTTTTTTTTTTTTATTCCCAATATAATAACTTTTCGGCTCGTCTTATTTGTCTACTATACAAACTCTTGGCTAGAACAACGGTAGGTAGTCCTCGTGCGCTCATTTTTCTTTTATGTAAATGTGTTTTACTGTATTTTCTGTTTTTTATTCGTTTATCATCGTGTGCCTGGAGGGGCTGACCGGCAGTGATGTTAGCCTCGGCGGAAAAGTCTCCAGATGTAGACGTAGAGGCATATATGGCTCGCCTGGTTCAACTACGTTTTACCTTTTTATCGAAAATAGACACAAGTTGCTCTTGCCAACGATAAATATCTCGTCTACTATATATCTTTTTTTATCTTTTTGTTCTTTACACCGACGCGCTCTAATATTTTAATACATTTGACTTTCTACACCCAGCGAGCTTCTCGTCAGCTAATATCACTGAACTAACGGAGATAAAGGACTAAAACAACTTCACTTAATCTTGCTCTTATTTCTTTCAAGTATATACTTTACTTTTTCTCTAAATCAGATACAGGCCTGATTGTAAGGATTTTTGTTTCCATGAAATATCCAATCGCTCGATATTTCAGTCCAGAGACAAATTTATCAAACAACTTTGCCGAAAAGACCGATAAAACAGACCACCTCGCGAAAATACGGCAATCAGGGAACTTGGGCAACTTTGGTTCGCTGATACCGTTTACGGTAATCGCTCTGTTTTCCGGTTCCCCTCCATCGAGCACGGTGTTTATTTATCGCACGCACAAAAGGGTTATAGACACGTACACGTACACCCAAAACTTTACAGAGCTTACAAGATTACACAAATAGAAATACGTTTTATTTCCTCGCGTTAGGGAAACCGTCAGATCGACGGCGAATCGGCCCTGATGGAAAAATCGTGACAGGAAAAACCGGTTCGACGATTATCCGAACAAAAGTGCTGTTTCCCTCGTTTCTCTCTCTCTCTCTCTCTCACTCAAATTTCTTTCTCTCTCTCTTTCTCTCTCTTTTTCTTTCTTTCTATTTCACTCTTCCATCCGCTCGTCTCGCTGAAAATCACATGTTACACCAACATCATACAATCGAGTATTGCGAGCGTATTATTGTTTTCACGAGAAGTATCTGTTCAACGAACTTGATTATCGTCGCGCTTGTATATAAAAATAATTCCCTATTTCCTCCGTGACATTGTCAATCGGCCTTCCTTCGACAGTCTCCTGAGTTTGCGAGTTACGCGGTTCACCCTGATCGATTGGAACGAGTTTCTTCGCTCGTTTCTCGGATAGTCCTTTGTGCGATATTAGATCACCATTACATGCGTCCTTATCCCAAGTTTGGCTGCTCAAGATCTCGCGATCTTGAGCGGCATCGCGAATGCCAATTAGGACGCCACGAATGTCTTAAGCGAGGAAGTGCATTTGCTTTGCTTTCGTTGTTAAATGGATCACGGATGTCGATGTGCGCCTGGTCGTGTTGCGGAGGATGCTCGTATGAAGAGATTCAAGAATATGGCTGAGTGACGGAAAATAATGAAGTCGCCCAATCTTCTTCGACTACATAAGAGATTATGGAGCACGGCTTACGATGCCAGATAAATTGCGCGCATTTTCTCTGGTGCGTCGGGATGCTGGTGGGTATATCCACAATACAGTTACGTGAACTTTCAGATAAATCCGATCGCGCGCGTATGCATTGTTTGCCAACTCAAATATATTCTCAAGTATAACGGGATAGGCAGATGACTGAAATATGTCGGTAGATGAAATCTCAGATATAATTAGACTAATTGTAAGTCGCCGTCGGCCTCGTTTCGCGTTTCGTCCTTTTAAACGACCGAGTAATTCGACCCGGGTTTCGTACTTGCTATGGAGTGTACCATACAATCCACGTAAAATGCCTTCGATTTGGACTACCTTAAGATGGGTTTGCTCCGGTTCCGGGACAGAAGTCACCGCCGTAATATCGAAAATCTCCGATATTTCCTCGCGCGCTCGGAAAATGCTTTCCATCCTTCTTTTTCTATGTCTCGTATATTCTTCTCTTTTCTTCTTTTCCCTTCATCGGTTAACTTTTGTCCTTTATGTAGCTTTTTTCTTCATTCTTGCCATTTTTAAAGATTAAGTATGGTATCCAATATACGTAATTTTATTTTGTTTTTTTTTAATTTCGTTATATCCAAATTTAGATTTTTTTAAATGGTTTTATAACAATTCCATACGATAATTGTTGCATTCGTGAATTGTAGTTGAATTCACTGATCGATATAACAATTGAATCTCCAAATTCATGTACATTATATCTGGAGTTTTAACGACGACAAGATTCAAGAAAAAAAAGAGGTTGCTTTCTAAAAGTACAAGACGGTTAAAGATTAGATAATGTTCAACTTTTGAGCAAATGATTTCCTCAGATATCGACATTCTGAATTTAGCTTCGTATCTCGATAAAAACAGGTCGAAGGGCATGCTCACTACGAAAGATGCATTCTAAAAGAGCGTTTCTTGGGACCATATTGGCGGGATTGATGGTAATGGCGTTGGTGGTGGTCTGTGCCTTAGCTCGATCGGCGGTGAACACGGTGGAGATCCCACGCTACTCTGACTGCTACTGGTTGTCGTTGAGGCTGGTTGCGACCTATTATCAAAAGTTTATTAATTAAAGTAGAAAAGAAGACGAGTGTATTTTAATATATAATTATAGGAAAAAAGAGAAAAGCGCAGATACAAGTGCTTAAATATGTAAACATTTATAACAAGTAATATAATAATCCAGTTCTTTGATGATGTTTTTTGGAAGAAAAAATATTCTTTTTACAGTTATTTTGTTCTATCCATTGTACCATTAAAAAAATTTTAAGTAAATTGAAATGTCTGATATTTTTATGATTATTAACATTTACACATGTTTGTTATTATATTGTTAGTTATGATAACAAAGGTTTTTCGCTTTAAACTCGCAGCCATACAGTCTCTCATTGTGACAGCAACATTTTCTTTTTCGTGTAAATTCGTAATAGGAATTTACCTGGAGGTTTCGACGGCGGCACTGATGGTCAAACATTCTTGGCAGGGTTTACTACCGGCCCGTCGCCTGGGCACGCAGCCCGCACATCCGTCCCATTTCTCGGGGATCCGTTTTTTCCTAGAAGGCACCCGTAGGAACCGCCGACAGCTTGGCCCAGGCGCATCCGAGTCTGTAGAAAAACCCGAGACCTCGTCCTCAGTATCGATGCACTGCTCCTCGTCCTCGTTCTTCAGAAAGACGGAATCGGAACCGAGCGACCTGGTATCTGGATCGGGAGGATCTACGCTACCCATCGATGCCAACGGTGCTCTTTTGCCCGATGACGCCGCCATAAGGCTGCCGACTGCACCGGCATAAAGACCGACTTCGCTTCCGCATGGCGATAAATCCGGAGTTGGCTGTATGACCTGATTAGATTATAGAAATTTTCAATAAATGAATAATATTTGGTGATATTTTTTAGCACTAAACGTGACTTAATGGCTTCTGCACATTGGATGCGAAAACGCTTGCCGCGCGGCAAAATTTGACGCGATATCCAATAAGCTTACAGCTCCTAACATGTTCATTGGTTATTGTGTTGCATTTTGTCGTACGACAAGTATTTCCGCATCCAGTGTGCAGGAGCCATAATTCATTTTTATTTATCATTTGTAGCAGGTGAGCTAAATTATATTCTAAAGTGGAATAGTAAAGTATTAGTGTTATAATAGAATTATAATAATATAGATAATCGTATCATTGTGTGCCTTCCAACAAGCAACACAGATGACACAGTATGTCATTGTATCCTTGTTGTTTGTCAATGTTAAACAAGGGTGATATGATCACTGTGTTGTACTTGTGTCGCTTGTTGGAAGGCATACATTATCTAGATCGCGAACATGACATGGCAGACAGCGCACTGGTCATCAGGACCCAGAGGTCTTGGCTCCTGGTAAAGGAACCAAAATATTTACTCATGTCTCCTCTCGGAAAAAGCCGGCTATCTCCCGAGAGTATCCTTGCTCACGGAAACACCTCTCGAAAAATCCACCGTTTGGAACCGGCATTAAAACTGAAGGTCTCATATGCTTGTGACAATTATTGAATAATTAGTGTGCACAACCACAAGCATATGAGAGAGGTATAACACAGGCCAGAGGCCTAACGTAAGAAAGAGAAAAAGAAGTATTAATATCTAAGATTTTGACAATTTTATTTAAAATATTATAGAATAAAGATTCTAAATAAAAATAGGCTCAGAGCAATTTAATTTTCAATGTCGACTATTGAAAAGAATTAAAAAGGAATCATTTCGAAAGACATAAAATTGCAAATATCGAGTATATATACCTGGATATCAATAGGGTAATATAAATCCCATGGCTCATCGTAGGCGGCGTGACGCGGGTAGGATGGAGGAGGTGGAAGGCACGGCATTACCATGGCTGAACCCCTTCGTTCCAGATAACTGCTTCCAGTGCTGCTACAGGTGACCGAGCTACATCTTCTGTGATCGACCGGGGGAGCCAACCTCGGTTGCCTGATTGGCGGTGCCAGTAGGGAGTCGTATCCACCGACTGAGGCGAAGCGAGGTGCCACCACGGGTGAATGAGACTGGTCCATCTGACGTAAATATTTCTATCAATTACAAGTGCTTGGCGAACGGACAAATTACAAATTAAAAACCACTCGGTGAACTAGAGAGCATTCTCTGAACGCCACTCTGTAAACTAGAGAGCACTTTCTGAAATGGCATGGCATCGGTCCAACATTTTTATGTTCTGTCGAAAAAGTGTAAAACTTTACTACTTGAAAACTGTACAATCCAATCAATAGTGATGTTTCAACACATAAATTTTCTCGATGATTTTTTTTAATTACGATATATTTGTTATTAAATAAAAATTGTTATAATTCAGTAAGGAATATCGATATCTTTACTACTTTGTAATTTTAGAGATTGAAGAAAACACATAAATTTCAAATGCATCATTTAATTTTTCGACAAAAGTAGAATATTTACAATTTTGTTAATATTTTAACTCTAATGATACATTTCACTTTTAGAAGAATGTATTTCATTTTAGAGTTGTGTGTAGGTATATTTGTTAATTATTTAAATAAAAGTATTTAAGCTGCTATACCTCGACGCATAATGATCTTCTCGGACCACGACCCAGCCTAGGTGGTAACCTGGCGATCGCTTCGAGAGCAGCGGCGAGGGCGCGTTCCTCAGCTTCGGCTTCCGCGACCGCCGCTGCTGCCGCTGCAGTCAAAGTTGGATCTTCCAGTTGTTTACTCGCTTTGCATCTGATAAATATATCAACCATATTTTAATTGCATTTTAATGACGGCGCGAACATTCTTAAAATTACTCGTTTAAACGTTCTTCAAATTACCTGCTCTTGTAAACTACCAGCAACACCATTAAGCTGAAAAAGCCACCAAGGGTCGCGGCGATCCGTACCCCTGTCATGACATCGTACGTTTTGTAAAATTCGATTTTGACCTGTTCACGTTCGCTTAGTGTCGGAGTTGCATCTGGCAGGAACGTCGTTGGATCTGTCGTCGTCGTCCCTGTCACGTTGCTGCCGACACTCCCCATTCCTGCGAATCAAATAAATTCGCTATCGTTATACGTGTGCAAAAAAAGAGAAAGAGAAATATATATAGGTTTGCGGATTTGAGCTGAATGCTGATACTCTGCAAATTGTGTTTGAGTTGAATGCGAGATGTCTATAAATTGTTTGCAAAAAGATAATAAGTCTTGAAACTTGTAAGAGACTTTCTGTAAAACGGGCAGTAACGTGTTTATCATCAAGAGTAAAATATAGACATAAAAGGTATAATTTGTTTATTAATTTAACTTAATTTACCGATTTAAATAAATTGTGAATACAAATCTAATAGAGGCGACAATTTCTATAATAAAAAAAGAACAAAATGGAAAGGAAGTACAATCACATTTGAAGGAACTAAACTACTTGTAAGTATTTCAAGGAGAGGAAAGTGCATAAGCTATAAATCACATCGAGAGCATTTGTTTACCGAACTGTGTCGGCCAACGTGTGCTGACTGGGCTCGAAAATGGAGTGACGGCGCTGAATTTCCTGGAACAGAATGAAGGCGCGCCGTCAAAAGAGGAGCTGGCATTCATCCGGCAGGATTTTGCATTATCATGAAAGTACGTGAACAAAAAAGAGAGAAAATACTAGGCAAAGAAAATCGGCGTAAATAAGAGTGGGGACACATGCGGAGGATTTAGTAATGGAAAGGGAGAAAAGAGGGGTTTAAAGAGGAACACACACAAGGAGAGGGCCACAATCATTGAGCAACAGTATATCGCGACGGAGAAAATGAGAGGTACGAGGTATATACACACTGCTCTCGGGCTTGGCCGGTTAGCATTGTGTAAGTAGAGATGGTTGTAGGTTCACGTATTGATTCCACCTTTGCGAGCCTACCTCCAATGGTTAGGAGCAACGAAGCGTACAACAACAATTTATCAAGACCAAAATTTGTTCTGGAATGTTGTTATTCGTTTTGTTGTTAAGCTTTTCAGAGTTTTGGTTTACGAGGATCAAAAGCTGAACGTTTTGCCAAAACGAACAGAAAAATAATGAAAAAAGCTATTATCTTTGAAATATAATTGATTCTGCCATTATTGAGACGCTAGTATATTGTTGAGAAAGCTGGACAGCAATTTCTATAATTGACAAAACCCTTTACTACAATTATTTCCAATTTTTATGATCACAGATGAGTCACGGACGAGCAAGACAAGATTCTAAAAGGGATCGTAAGAGACGAATTTAACGTGTTGTGTAAGCCCAGTAATTTTAATATTTCGAGAAAGTAAATAGCGACATCTGTGTAGATATAGAGTAAATAAATATGAAATAAATAAATTTTTCAAACGTCAGTCTAATATCATTGTCTGCGCTCAGAAAATATCAGCGATATATAGAACTGCGCATCAATTAGGTATTGGTCAATTTTGCAACACAATTATATCTCATAAAACTATTTGTTCTCTCATATTTTTACATCAACATTAAGAAAAATTTATAAATTATTTACAATTAAAATATTTTTATACACGAGAAACTGGTATTACAAAAAATATTAGAAGACATTTCAGTTTTGTGAAAAGCTTATTTCGTTGGTACGTTTCAAACTCATACGACAGTATTGAACTGACAATCTGTTCGATGACCGAAAAATTTTCTATTTATTTGCTGAATCCAATATTTCAGATTACTGGGAGAAATATCAGGTTTTTACATTTCACTGAACATTTTGCTTCGATGGAATTTAACAAGCTTTTTTGTTTAGAAAGCTAATGATTTAATAAAAGGATAACAATTTAATAGAAGATATATCGTCCTTGAAATTTCCTCGTCTTCTCTCCATTGATTCAACGTCCTTAATCACTTGGGTTAGGTCAGATTAGGTCAGACGACAACCTGTGGATGCTCCACGTTCGAGAAGGTTGTTCCATGTGCTCTCACCAGCCGTACCCCGTAAAATTAACGGCGCGGTAAATCCCCCAGAGGGTTTCCATCTACAGAATTCTCACCACGTAACGAGAGCTATTTACTGTTTAGCGTATAGGACAATAGAAGGGAAGAGTCTTATGCAAAATTAATGTAAAATTATCATAAAGGTATTATTTCCATTAAAACTTTCTAGAATTAGCGCGCGCACACGCACACATTTCCTTTTAGTCTTTCTATTAATTGTTACTTCATATTTTAATTAAAATATTTCAACAAGCCACTTCATGAATCTTCAGAATAACATGTAAAGTTATTATATATATTGTCTTTTATGAGAAAATGTCGAGAAAAATCATATGTGGTTAATATTAATTTCCTTTTTCATTAGATATTTTGGTAATCCATTCTTAAAATATAAATCTATTCCTTGATAAATATTTTAATTCTCAAGAACTACTTAAAAGAAGTATTTAATATTAAAACTTGATCGCTTGATGAATAATTTTCTTTGATATTTTTTTTTATTACCGAGAAAAATTGATATAAAAGTGGAACCTGACGAGAGAACCACTCGCTAAGTCATTCATAACATAAAGAACAAGATGAAAATGAAATAGCACTTCATTGTAGATTCATCTTTTGAAGAACCTATGTATTTTTTATCATTTTATATTTCATTTCTGAAAGAATATTCATGTAATTTACGTGCCGTAGATACGCGTAGTGTAATCTTTTCATAATTCACGCATTTTAATTTTTAATCCAGTAAGTAGAGCTATTTTCCGAGTAATTCTCGTAATGCTATGGCGTATACAGTAGAAACGCGAGAATCAGTATTACATCATATCTTCAGCACAACTGCATCGGCAGTTCGTGCATAACAAGCGATTGAGGATATCCGACTTACGCGTACCCGTTATGCGTTCTAACGATCGCGTCGTGCGGCTTACATATAACACCACCGATGAAATTTTGAAGGGGATTAGCGAAGTAGATTCTGCTGCGCGCATGTGCTATTACGCGGCATTAAATTTGCGTACAATGTAGCCTGAGAGTCTGCCGGAATAGAGAAGGTATAATATTAGACGGGCGTAGTATAATCAAACGGCTGCGTTCTGTTGAAGTCAAACGTACAGATCGGTCTTCGTTCTTTGGCAACGTTTCCTCAAAGGAAGTAGAGTAATCTGTGCCTTTCGTACCTCTCCTCGTCTTTTCGTGTTAACGTCAGCTAAAGCGAATCAGCCTATAAACAATTGAGGATCATTTTGCCTTCCTTTAGTCGTAAGTCAACGCAGTTATCAGTTTATTCAGTGAAGCAGAGATATCTCTAAAGAATTCTATACGTGTCCGTCATCTAATTGTATTGAAAATTAAATGTTATGAGAAACTACTTAAGTCTCATTTAAAAAGTGCGGTGAAAATAAAGGCAGCTTCTCCGATTTTTGTCTCAAAGAAAGATTGGAGAGTTCTCTCCTCTCGAACGTTGATTTAAATATATCTTTTTTCAATTATGATATATCTGTGAATTCTATTTATACTGATATGTGTGTACCCAGATAGCACATTATATTCTGAGAATATACTAAAAAGGTTACGTCTGATATTTGTACGATATTTCTGTGTCCGCAGCAACATTGTTCGCAGTATATCCTCCGAATATCGAGATGAAATTCTTATTCTTAAGAGTGCGTAAAAAATATCTATTAAAAATAATATTCTGTTAGCGAAGAACATTATTTTTAATAGATATTTCTTACACACTCTTAAGGAAAATTTTCGAAATTCATCTCGATATTCTGAGGATATACTGCGAACAATGTTGCTGCGGACGTAGGAATATCATACGAATATCAGACGTGACCTTTTTAGTATATTTTCAGAACATAATGTGCTATCTCTCTATAAATTTTTTAATGTTGAATAGTCTTGAAACTTTTAGTCTTAAAAGCAATATTCTAAAAAATCAATTATTTTAAACACTTAAGTATATTCATCTATAAAATTAGATTGTATTATATTTGTATAAATTTTTATTTAGTTCGTTGAATAAAATCTTGCTCGAAAAATGGCAACTTTTTAGGCAGCTGCGTGCCAAGAGGTCTCTCCGAGACTTGTGTAGTGTGAAGAAAACTTTCTGAAACGCAAATTTACACCACGTCTAACTTTTGCGAGAATGCGCGGATGCTCACGACGTCCGAGGTGTATCGACGTCCGAAAACTCGGTCCAGGTGAGGAAGTTATGGGATGAACAGATAACTTTTTAAATATTCGCAAAAGTTTGCGCTACGCCAACGCGTAAATACCACGACGTGGAAAACGCGTCGAGAGACGATGTTTTTCCGTTCGTGAAACGAAGGGCAAGTCTTATCGACATTCGGCAAACACCATTTTTTTCTCTTTGATGCCCGGCAGGCATGTGTTATCATTTCCACGTCGGCAAACGGTCAAAAAGGAGTGGCGCGACAGTGGGCGAAAATGGGTCGTCCGATAATTCGATTCCTCGAAAACACCGTTACGATATGTATGGATTTGGGTTAACTTCGTTTCAGCGATTTCACAGTCACGGCGCGTAAGACTCTCGTTCGCGATGCTTTTAGACAATATAAAATTTATAAGTAAAAGTATCCCTTATTAAAAATTAATATTTTTTTTTAAATAATCCTATATAGAAATATAAGCTATAATTTATAAGTACTAAAAGAAGTTTTGTTTCAATATAAAGAAATATGTGAAAATGGAGGATTCCAATATGCATATTATGCATTACATAATTCTGAATTTATTTTAATATATTGTGTTAATATATTGTGTAAATTCATTGCTAATCTCGCATTTAAACTTTAATACGTAGCAGCATAGCTTATCGTAATCCGTTCATATCTCGAAAGTAAACTTTTTCATTAGGAGATTTATCGAAATTTTAAATTATCGGCTGTATCAATCATGTAAGCTGTATGTATAGCAACATACAACTTGGATAGACAGATACAGATTATATAATATGATTACATATAAATACAATTTACAAAAATTAAAAATATTTAATTATAATCTTCGTGTGACTAAAACCAACAAGATTATACTGTAATACGTGCGTGGCATTCTCTAAGCACATAAAGAACATGTTATATTAAATTGAGAAGAACGTTTTATAACAAAGTTTATTATGATATACATATAAACATGTTGCGCTATCTTATAGCAGCTTTGCTATAATTCTGTTTGGTAAATTTGGTAGTTAATGACTTAACATTATTGTTGCATTATCTATATATTCTCATACATCCCATTTTATCGTATTGCTTTGGAAATATTTGAGTGCCGATATTAACGTATATACTAATATAATATATATCAAACTGCGTCTATTCTATTCGACATTCCACGATATTCTGTCAGTAGAGAAGTACGCGATGTCTTTTTTGTAGCACTAAAATAAGCGAAAGAATTACATGAACATTGGCGGAACATAGTCGATAATCCGATTCTAGAAAAACGTACGTCTCGAAGTGCCATGGATTTGGGTCACTGGTTCGAGGCCTGTTGAATGCCAGATCGTTTCGCCGATTTCACTATTGCCTCGCGGATTATGATCTTTACTAAAATCACTCGACTAACGACGTATGCAGGACCATTTGAAATATTTGAATATTGAAACTGAAAAAAGGGATGAAGAATCAAGAATCAAATCGGTAGATTTGTTTTGTTCGTGATTTCTTCGTCCCATGAAAACAAAATTGCTAATTTCTCAAAAATCAGTTAAATCAGCTTCAAGGATTCGTAAATATCTCCAAAAATTCAAGTAATCCTGAGTTTCCCTTTGAGCAAATTATGCGATATCAACAAAAAATACTCAAGTTTATCTTAAGCTCTTAAAATTCTATATCTTATAGCGTTAAAATGATAATCTTTCATTCACAGATACTTTTTACTATTATATATCTTGGAATGATTAGTCTTTATTAGTTTATAAAAGAGTTATGAAAAATAACGTAAAAGATTTATCATAGATTTAAACAAAAGTGATTTTAAACTTTAATAGATTCAATGTTTTACTTGTCGTATTTTTTGTCACAGTATATTAAAATAAATTGTCACATTTAAAGTACTAATCGCGCTTGAAAGACCATTCCAATTAGCTGGATGCCATGTTGCAGAGATTATCGCCACTAGGGAATCGAGAGCCATCAGGAACAAAGAATTATCACAAATTATTCTCCCCGTTAATTGTGACTTATTCAGAAATGCAGAACATTCTCGTGTCGTATTATTCTATTATTCCTACGAAGATTACTTCGCGCAATGTTCACAATTTTACCTTCTGTTAAAAATTGCAATATCAGCATGTTAGAAATAGAATTCAGATCCTAAGTTTTAAATAATATTTTTAATAACAAATAAAAAAATTATAAATCTACCGAAACATAGAAATATATATTTTTACAAAGTAATAAGTTGAAATGAAGCACACTCACGTTTTAGAACAAGAAAGATGAAAAGAGAACATACATAGAAAATTTAGCTAAAAAGAATAGATTTATTAATTTAGAAAAAGACTTTTAAAGATTTGCAACCGTTACGCAACTAGCAATATGCATTCTCGAAAGAATCATCGGAATTCCAATGATTGTTCTCTTGGAAACATCGAATAGCTGGGGTCGATGAGCGAAAATTCGGTAACGAGTACGTCAGCGATCTCGTAACTCTGGGTTATGTGCAAAGCGCGTGCAAAACGGGTAAAGGGCAGGGAGTAAAGAGGAAAAGGGACAGAATCAATAAACCACCCTGCCAAAGCGAGCTTCGTTCGAGCGAAACGCGCGACACCTTTAACGTAACGTCCACCTCGGCCAAGTCGAAATGTATAACGATATTCTGAAATACGAAATCATAAATCAAACGAACTTGCTACGAGAACCGAGTCAATGACGATATTCAATACGGGGGGCGTAAATTTGTGCGAATAAATAAAAATCCAGTCGTTTTTGGAGCTTTCCAAGTAAAGATATGAATTTTATAATCATACACAAATCGAAGACATTTAGACAGATATTTGCACATAAAAATCATCCGAAATCAAATCGGAATAGTATAAAATTGATGTTGTATCGAATTAGAGGTAGTCAATCTTTTGAAGGAAAACGATAATTTTTCACAGTTATGCGAATTGTGACGCAATCTATCGTACAATGGAAAAGATTTAAGAGCGAAGATGATAAAACACGGATTGTTAATTCGAACATAAACCGACTGTGACTTCGGGCAGCGCACTGCGTGTGTGCATGACGAAGATAAAGAAAATAAAGGATAAAGAGGACAAGGGTTGGAATCGATAAACCATTCCGCCAGCTCAAGCTCAGCCCAGTTCACCTGAAACTAGCCGAGTACTGGATAACGTTGTAATATCCATTGTGCTCGATGGAAAGAACTCTTGTGTCGGGAATCATTAAAATCCAATTTTACAATTGGTAACACAAGCTGATCAGAAATAAGCTCTTAATCAGTGAGTTTATAATATCTTTTGAGGATAGCTCTTAACGTATAATTAACATTACTATTTTTAATATTTATAATTACTATATTTGTTATCGACACTTGTATTACTTGAAATTCTACTATTAATTCTCATTTTTATTTACATTGTAAAGCGTAATATATTTTTAGTTTCTTTTTGGGGGTTTTATTTATGTTTAAATTTATATTAAAAAATACACCTAAAGATGTTTAATGAACAATGTTTAATAATAATAATAAAAATAATAATATAATTTTACTACTCTTACGTAATGTTAACTACTACCTTATGTATTATGCTATTATTGCAGCAATAGCGTGCAATAATTGAATATTAATTATTCCACCGCCATCAATGACGTACGAAGAGTTAAAGGGGCGAAGGAATAATTTAATTGAATTTCTAAAGACTATCTTGAAATATAGATTATCAATTATTCGCACAGTTTATTTAAATTGTATTATTGACCGAAACATACGAACCAATGTATCATCAACGATAAATGTGCATCGACCGAAAGTAATATACTGTTGTAGGCAGCATCCTCGAAACCCTCTTCCTTTCTTACCTATCCTGTGCTCGAGCATATTCAGTCGTCAGTGCACTTCCCTATTTTGTATTCACGAATTCCTTGGCCAAAGATGTGTTCTTAAACGTTTGAGTCCGCAGTGAAAATATCTCTCTTCCCTTCAATCTCCAAGACGAGATACTGCAGCAATGCGATTTCGATCAGAGCAGTTTCTTGGCCTAGTATGCACATTGGCTAACCCAGTTTGGGAAATTGTGACAGGTGAAACACGCAAACATTTCCGCGATCTGTCATCTAATGAATCATTACAAAAAAAAAAAAAGATCGAGCGATTAAATGTTTCTTCTTTTGATCTACATATGACAAGAAATATATCATATTGTATATTACATTCAACTAATTGTAAACTTGCACATTTTTATTTTTTAAAAATCAGATTTATTACGATTATACTAATGAAATGCCAACAAAATATTACACTTAAATACGCGATATGATTCGCTAACTTTAAATGCTTATAATTAAAAAATTATTATAGCCTCGATATTTGGTATTAGAATTTTCGTCTCAAAATGACTTCGATCTACCACTAGCGAATGGTGCGTATATAGGGTCTGAGACATCCTGTACCAATTATAAGATAAAAAAAAGAAAAAGAATTCGAAAAAATTATCTATCAATATTTTCAAATTTATTTCAGTTTGTAACATGAAAGATTTTCTTATGATATTACCGCTCGCGAATATAGTGTTTGTCAAAAAGGGCGATTGAGGATTGAGGTGGCAGGTGTAACGAAATCGAAGATCGATTTAACTTGCTTATAACGCCATTCTAGGCAGGTGTTACCGCCTAACTAAGGTACCATTTCGCGCACGTGGAGCCCATCGGGGAGTCAACATCTCTGATATATGGCGTCATGTAATTGAGCATTCCTGATTCCCCGATCTTTCTTAAGAAAGACTCTTATTACATTCGTTGATATCGGGCCTTTATATCTAAAGTTCACAGAAATATTAAAGCAATGAATAACGCAGTTAAAGATGCTTGGACACACAGAATCAGTGGTGAAGGAATACACGTATAATTCCTTTCGTGCTTTAATAAAGAAATTAATTACTGTATGATCCGTTCTATAAATATGATCGTTTTCAAACAACTGTCCTCTTTTATTTGTAAAAAAGGTCTCCAATTATTATATCATAAAGTTTCTCATTTATTAT
The DNA here is from genome assembly GCF_001594075.2 of Trachymyrmex cornetzi. Lineage (NCBI taxonomy): Eukaryota > Metazoa > Arthropoda > Insecta > Hymenoptera > Formicidae > Trachymyrmex > Trachymyrmex cornetzi. Next base: position 2,926,228 of record NW_017299892.1, on the reverse strand, counting down.
ATTATAACCTTCGTTAATTACGACTGTTAATTACTTATCGCGTAATCATATACATATAGTACCTAGTCATTTATTTGATTATATTTTTCCTGACTCTGCCTTCAACCGAACCGATCTACGTTCCTTTTATCAACGCCATAATGTTGATTTTATCTCGGTTATTAGCATCGTTGCTGATTAAAAAATCAATTAAATGCAAGACCTTTCGGATCATGGAATCACGTTTTCTCTCTGAAACGACTGAAACAGTCCTATCGCCGTCCGCTGGTCGGTGTGTTAATATTTGCATTTCATTTCCATTTTGAGCGCTGGAATGAGATAAATTCGGTCAACGGATTTTCTTACATGCGCCACTGCGTGCAAAGCGTTCGATCGATAACCGAATAACGAGGAAATTAATTAATTATTACGCGTGGTCTGCGCGTGAGAGACGGGCGCAGCCACGATCTCCGAAAGAGGCGGCTTCACGGGATAACGATTATTCAGAGCTTGATATCGCGCATCTTGATGGTGATAAATGTTATTTCGGAGCCATTTATTATCATATGCCGAACTAAATTAACTTGAGAGTATATACACATAAACAAATCTTGTAATGTAAGTTTTGTTGAGAATTTAACACATAAATTTAACTAAGACTAACAGATGGACTTTACTCGAAGCTAGAGATAAATATCAATCATCCTCAATCGCTATTCATTTCTCATTTCTTTGCTGAAAGTATTATAGATGATATGTGTGTCATAGAAAATATTATATCGGAATCGCATTACTTGATATATTACTATAATAATTTGTGAAGTTTTTTGTTAAACGCGATTATTAGAATCGTCAGTCTGTCAAAACTGAGCATTTCGAAGAAGATTTCGAAGAAGATTACGTTTCTAAATTGATTTCACATAAGGCTATCAGCTTTTTAAAAGAACATATACTCGTTTTGAAGTAAAGCTAATTATTAATTAAAATGTTATGTTTATAAAATTATATTAATAAGAATTGTAAATAAAAATTATATATTATAGAAATTATTAAATACTTACATCCAACGCATAAAAAAATTATATAATCTCTGCTTTCGATCAAATCATCATTTTTTAAAATGTACACATGTACTCTTTCCTTATGATTCAGATATGGTACTTTAATCGCACATTTTCGTTGTAAAAGTATGTTTATTTATTAGTATCAATCTATTTGCGTAGTTAATTAGTAGAGTCACCTTACTGTGTACATCAAATGTGTGATTACGGCTACGATTACATCGTGCGTTTAGTCAGCGACCTTATGATAGGTGTCCTTGTTTAACCCTGTAGATAAAACAAAGACGCCTATTGTATAGGCCGTGGACTAAGCGCACGATGTAAACCAGGCCTATATATACACATATATTGAATATCTTCGCGCGATGTTGCGAGCAAGCAACTCCGAAAGCAAGCGGGCTGCGGGACTTGCACCCTTTTGACTAAAAGGGTGACGGTGCCGCAGGTGTGCTATACAGAGCAGGCAGAGTTTGCTGCGGCTGTTAGTCGACATAGCGCAACGCGGCGCGGTGCTCTGCTTTTATTTCCTCGACTTCCTCCAGCCGCAGCCCCCAACGGTCGGCTGGCTGGTCGGTTGGCCTGCCGTCTGCTCGAACGAGAAGGTGAGCAGCGGAGGGTGATGGACGCTGTGTGGGGCTGTAGGGGTGGTTGGTTGGGCTGGTAGGGGAGGCAGGTATCGATTCCATCCTGCATGGAGAGGAGAAAGACCACCCTCCCTCCTGTTCTCCCTCCCTGCGCCACCCTCTCGTCAAGTCCCCCGCGCAACCCACGCACTCCGGGTCACCGGGTCAAAGCTCACGGCCGCCGGCTCACTGTTGCTTCTTCGAAATGGGTCTCTCGCGACTGGTATACGCGGCAATGCGTGCCTCTATTTTTTTCCTTTTCAAACACATACGCGTACTCATGCTCGTTGATTTGCTTCTCTGTTACCGCGACACTGTGAAATTAATCCATCAGGCTTGCTCGTTACTCCCTACGTACATAGTTATGCAGATTAATTGTTTTACGTAATATAATTGAAACTCGAGAAAGTGACAACACACTCGATGTTTCAATTTTGCGAATTATGATATTTTAACTTATTTACCGGATATTTCATATTGTTACGCTAGAATGTAACAAAATATAAAATCGATAAAGTATATTTATTTATTAATGATTCTGCTTTTTAAATATGGAAACGACGAGGAGAATTAATTTATGTAAGACAAATGATGTGACTCTATTGAAATCGACAAATTGTAATTTTATATGTATTTTAGATGTATGTTTTTACGCTCGATGCATTTGTGTGAAAAGTTATATTATGGCAAGTTAGACGTCGTAAAACTGTACAGTTGCTTCTTGCATTATTCTTTCCTTTATCATAAACTGTAATAGATGCATATATGATCTGTTTGAGTTGTTAACTCATTTTATATATACGACGTACATATCGTTAATGGAAATCTATGGGAAATTTTGTCAAGATATTTTTCAAGAAAACTATAATATTTTTAAGATAACTTCTATAAGAGTAGGATGTTTGAATATATTTTGTAAGTATCCTATATAAGAGAAAATTTGAATAATATTTTCAGCCGCCCCCGGTTATAATACACTGATAATGTTTCAAGAAAAACGAGAAGTTATATATGTATATGTAAACATGTTTTTCTTCTGTGTGCGTGTACATGTGCAATGGACAGAAAAATGCTTTTTTTAATTATTAAATCTTCTTCTGTTTTGCATTACTATTTTAATTAATTTTAATGATTATACTCAAGTTTACTAACGATGAAAAGAGCGATAATATATTGATCACATTTTTTTCTGAGCATAATATCCCACGCACGAACACGTTCCTCATTTTTATATTGCCCTATAAAATTATCTTTTCTTTACGCATTATCATTTATAAATGACCCAATTATTTCACATAAAATAATCGGGTTTGGCTTAAAAAAGTTAAGCATTTTTTTCGTTATTACATGCGAAATATGGCTAACGAAATTCAAAGTAATGATATCAAATAATTTAATTTTTTACTGAGGTGAATACAATGACAATTAAAAGTATAATTCTTACGTATTTATTTTAACCTAGTAGCGATTATATTTTCAGATACTTGTTGGTTGACTCGCCAATGGAACCTGACAGTTTGACAGTCTCCTTTAACCGGTCCACTCTCGCGAGCAAATATACCTTGACATCATCGGTATGATATAGCAGTAGATAATCTAGCAGGATAGGGTCCGAGAGAGTACAATGAGGGGAGAATTGCGTTGTACATTAACTGTATAAATTTACTTTATCCATCTCTGTGAGAGACCATGCTAATGTTACATCGCGCTCGCTAAATCTTTGTATGATTATCATGTATAAAATTAGAGCAGTATCCTAAAAAATTCGTTTAATTATCAATTAGAGGAGAAGATAATATTATGTCCAGTGTATATATAATGGCCCCTCTTAATAATACCTCCGCTATTAAGTGTCAAACTCTAGCGATTATTTATGGAATTATTTGCTTAATGCTCACTGTTACAGCACGACGCTAATATGCCAATACACAATAATCAGCATTTATTAGAATATATTTTTACTTTCAAACATTTTGAAACGTTTTTAAGATACATTTTAACATTTAATTACGCATATTTCTCCATTCTTCTTAAACTTGAATGCATTATTACACGAATATATGCATGTTTTGAGTGTGTTCTTTGTTGTTTAACATTTTTTTATTTAGCTGTATACATTTCGAGTTATGCAAAGTAAAACAGTAATATGATAATTTGCTAATGTAACCCTCTAAACGTGCTGATTATTGATGGTCTCTTTTTCGAAGTTTTCATATCAAAATAATTATTCCGTAAATCGATTGTAGCTTTACTGTTAATCTATAGTTTATATTACATTTATACAGATTTTTAGTACTGAACAGTCTATGCTGAAGGAGTTATGTATACATACACACATTTGCATAATTTGAATACATATACTCTACTATATTTTACTTTTTTTATTAATTTTGTAATTCCTGTTTTTTTAAACAAAACTAATTTTTAAAATCTATTTTTGGGAAAATCATATTACGAACCCTATTTCTCTTCGAGCGATTATACAGTGCCGCCACATTTTTATAAATAGCGTTCTAAGTAATACATATTTCGTAACTTTGAGTCTAGAACTGGTTGAATAACATTTTGACAAATGTAATTGTTGAGTTTTAAATTCAAATATTGATTTTAATCAAATTATTTATTATACAAAAAGTAAATAGGGTGCCATAATATCATCTTCTCCTCTACAAATTATTTCTGAATTTGTGGTCAGAAAGAGAGAATTCCAATAATTTAAATTTATGTATTAATATAAAAGTAGAATAAATTAATGGTGAATAATGCGTTTATTTTATATATTTTATACGTATATTTTTTTGGTCGGTTTAACTCAAATGTCTAAAAATTGTTTAATCATATGAATGCAAATAAAAAAAGGTATAAATACATTTGATTTTTGTTTTAATTATTATGAATAATTTTATTATTCAATAAGTATTGATTATGATAACGAGAAGTTATGAAATACGTAACATATACAATTTATTAAATTTGTAGCATGGCTTGCAGCTTCAATTAACGTTCAATTATCTTCAAGGCACTTAATCAACGGATGCAGACATACCGTACGCTCCCTCAACTATTTAATTCTGCTAGTCATGCCTTCGTGCACTCGGTAAGTTTTAATTGCCGAGTGGAGCTTAGTGCATGGCCATATACGAGAAATACATTATTCTTTTTTGTTCGTCGTCGTGAACTGACTACAAACTACAATTCCACAAAATATTTCTTTAGAACGTATGTTCCTTTGTACACATGAAAAATATTTCTGTAACAATTTTGAATATCTATCTCCGACTATTAACAAACTTGTTAAAATATCTGATACGAATCAATATACAAAACATTGTAAAATTGATATTCTTATTATTATTACGGATTGCTTGCTGCAGACATCTATAGTATAGAAAATTAATAATTTATACAAATGAGGTTTTGACTAAAGATTAAAATTGAAAGTTAGTGCTGAAATCATATTTTTCGGACAATTTTAAATAGATTTTGTTCCAGTAGAATTTTATTTTATAAAGCTAACAATAAGTCTGTAAATAAAAAATATTAAAAATTGGAATTGTGGTTCATTTTGTGTTAGAACAATCAATATAGATATAATTTTTTCAGTTGCAATTTACTACATATTCGAAATGATTAATAAAATGATTATATAAAATAAGCGATACTGCTCATTTACGAGCAAACTCATTTGCAAGTTAAATATTATAGTAATTGACAATTTTATAGACAACTCATTTGGGAAATCTTGACGTCAGTAGAACGGTTGAATAATGAAGTGTCGATACTGTTGAGCGAAAATGATGTTAGAAATTCTCTTTTGCGAACCTCAGTTTCCGTTGCGTAAACTCTTCTCCTCTATACATCTTCTTTAAGAAAACTATTTTGAGATTTTTTTTATTAAAATAACGTTTGCTTTGAATAAACTTTTAAAATAAAAGTTTAAATAAATTTTTTAAATAAAATATCAGATCTTTCTCAAAATAAAATTTAATTAATTTGAAACGTTTTTAGCTCAAACGTAGTATTTTAAAGTTTTCAATCTTCTTATTTAAAAAATGTATTTTTGTATCCAATAAAATAGTTTTTTATTCCACGATTCTTGCCAGATAAAATAATAGCATACGTAAAAGAAGAATTTGCAGTTTCTTCCTTCAAAGATCGTTATTATCAACGTTTTTAAAATTCTTGAGATTCTATGCATAAGAAATACATAAATGTATTTTAAAATATATTTTTAGGTATATGAAATGTATATGAGAGATTAAATGTTAATAACATTGAGTTAGCGGCATCTTTGAATGTTTCATGAAACTTATGGTAGGAACCTTACGGAAGAACCTTTTTCCTCTGGAGCCCTTTTACGTAAGTTCTGTATGAAGGCAAATCTTGGAAAGATACGTTTCGAATTTATGCTAGAGATGATTGGGTACCACGTTAACTGCATCAAATCGTTCTAGTGGAGAGAAATTGTCACTCGACTGGTATTTATTGCAGAATTAAATAGTAATGCCTTTTAGTATGAATGCTTTTCTCCTGGTTAAATTATGTACTTTAGTTCAAATTGAACGTTAAATTATGTACTTTAGTTCAAATTATACGTGCTTGCATTATTGCCTTGTTTTTAAATCTTTTACTTTATTGTAGATAAAAGTCACATAGCTAAATTTAATAATTGATCACATTCAATGGATAAAATTAATTTTATTGTTAGAATCGAAAAAGATAGTGAAAAGCGGTAAATGAAAAAATTTATTCATATGTCATAGTTTTCTGGAGTAGTTTACGTCATGCGATCTTCGAGGGAACGCGAGCGGAAGAAACTGCAGATTCACATTTATGAGGGGAAACGAAGAAAGAGAGAGCAAATACTTGTGAATTTAGATCAACACTCAAATGTGTATCTCGAAGTGATGCGTCCTTTTGCCTGTTTACAAGAAAGGAAATCTGCCGAGTAGACATCCTGACGGAATGTCGTTTTTCGAAAACGTCGGGAAAGGATTGGAGAAGAGGAAATACGGAAAAGTGGCCAATCTCTCTCTCTCCTTCTCTCTTCCTTCCAATTCTCTCGGGTCCACTTGGAACCAATCCAGGAAGCGGCCATGGAGAATTTTGCATGGAGAATAACAGCGTTCCTGGGCTATTTGGAAATGTTGCGGTAGTCGGGGATCTCAATTCGAGAGGCGAAATGTGGGATCGATCGGATCGGTGAGGGCAAGTCTCACGAGGGGAGAAAGGAATCCATCCAGAGAGATTTAAATCAAGAACCGGTGCCAAAGTGAGAAGATATCGAATGCTCAGATATCGTGTACGTTTCCGTGAATGGCGTATAAATCGACGATAGATCATTCGTAAAATACAGGATCGTTGATCCTGAAATTGGTAATTTGCACGGGTGTCGCAATCGCCATGAGATTAACAGGGAGTAAGCTCCTACACAATTTCCGACTAATAGATTTTCGAGTTACTGGCAATTATACGACTGCGTGCGCCCGCATGCATCTCGATAATTTATGCAGCCGATAATTAATCTCTACATGGTAAACGGAATATATTATGACGAAGGATGCGTACGTTACTATACGCAGGCTATTTGTCAGAAAATCTCATACCGTACGCTGTTTTGTTGGCTATTATGCACTGGATACAGACTCGCGACCGGATGTATTCCACCGTTGATGGATTGCAAATATAATAACAAGGTGGTAGTGGTGGGTGTGTCGGGCATTCGAACGTGGTTGCCCGAGAGCGCGGGAGGTGTGTTTACAGCTCGCGGTTAGTGTCGACTGCCGAGAGAATAAACAGCAGCTGAGCTAATCTGCAATGCAGATGCAAGTACTTCTGTAACTTGTAACGTGAGCATCCTAAGAGACTCTTGACAGCGAACTAGCCGAGCCCGAGTTGTAGACGACCATGCATATGATGAGGGCAAATTTGCCAATACCACAATGGCCGCTCATATGCAGCTTGCGGTATTCTGCATGCGGATAATATCCCGATGGAGTGTTCGCCGAATGTCAACAATTCTTGTTGCGGGATATGTTTTGGTAGCAATTATTATTAAGCGAACGTATCGAGTCACACTTAATTATACCGATTTCACATTTATTTAATTTATTAAAGCCTGAAATAAATTTGCTCACATTTACTTTTTACATGGAATCAATTAAGTTACTCGTTTCAAAGATTATTTATGGTTCATAAAAATTTGTTTACATTTATAGCTTTTACAATCCAATTGCAATTAATATTTCGCTTCAAGCAGTAAAACGTTAAACGAAATGATTCATCTCGACTATTAGTTGAAAATTAAAGTTTCACATACTGTTTATAAACATATTCTTTATGGAGCTGTAGCCTAAAGTAAAATATATAATTATGTTTTTTTACAAACGTGATTTATAATTATTTTTTATTGGTGTATGTTTACACGAAATGATATCGATTATGCGGAAGAAATAAATTCCTAAGATGTATATAGGCATCTAATAAATAAATGTTTGTTTTCAAAAAACATTGTAAAACGCGAAATAAACATATACATTTTTTACATAATGCAACGTTGTCAAAATAAAAATTCTATGTGCAATAGCGGATCATTAGTAAATTCACAATATCGAGATATAGCGCTGGAAGTACGCCTTTAATAGTAATCCCTGTAAAGGATTCAATGATAAATGTAAATATGTTTCTAGCGCGAGCTGAAAAAGTTTGATTCATGCTACTTATTTTTATGGCCAAACTGAATGATTCGAATACTTATGGTCATCCATAACCTGAATAGATGCAATCTTGTTCCTATACCCGAATCTGTTAAAACTAATCGTGAACATATGCTGCCAAATTGCTTGGGATCAAGTATATATCCACATTTATACATAAATCTCACATATATTATACATATGTAGGGACCTTCGATTAATTTTGAATTTTATTTGTATGTTATACAGAATACGTATAGGTATAATGGCTTGTGATCGAAGTAACTTAATCTAAAAATCGAATGATCGCGGCATACAATTGTTTATATACGTACAATCGTGTTATAAACACGTTTTATAAACACGTGAATACAAGCACGAGTCCTGGATCTTAAAAATTAATAAAAGTTTGGTATGTATTTGATTGTGGTTGTAGTTGAAATTCAATAGGTCGATTCGAAATTTTACTTTTCTCTGTAGCTTTCTTAGCAAGATACTCATTAGAAATCGATATTGATCACATTAAGTCGATCAGTACCACTGGCATTATGGAAATAACGATGTGCGTTGTTCGTTCGGAGGGACCAATAGGTGTCGGAGGCGCCTCGGTTGTTCCGGGACTTTGTTGAGAAACTGGAACGAGCTTATATCGCCTTCGATGGCGTCGTAGGGTCGTGCTTGGGCGCCTGGGGCGGCACCAACCACGGCATGGAGGACGACGACGTTGACGTTATTCCGCGAAACTCAGAATCCAATATCGCAGAACGCGCCTCATTCTCTCTGCCCATCGGCTTACTCTTCCGCTTTTATCTCTTATCGTTCCCGAATACCTTTCTACCCTCTCTGCGAATTCTTTTCTTCTACGTCTCTCTTCAAGCAGCCTTCCGGTACCTCGAAGGAAGAGAAAGGAAGAATTTAACAGTCTGCCGATCTAACCGTTCGTTCATGAGTCAGAAATTTCTCTCTTTGTTTTTCTCTTTCTCTTTCTCTTTTCTTCCTGCCGCTTATTTTCCAATCTGTATTTTGCTATCTTTCTTCTCAAGCTTCTGTTCTCAGGTGATATCAATTCTGGAGTGGGTAAACGCTTATAGTAAACAATGGCCGATATGTCGATATTCCTAGGTAGCGAAGACAGGGGAAATAGGCTGTGTGTTTGAAAGGATCGGCACCACAAAACGCACACATACTCGCGGAAAAGAGGCTGTATCTACGAAGAAGATGGCTGGATCATAAAATAACCAGACATACACGAGAAACATCTTTATCAAAATCTTCAAACTTTTTTGCGAAAAGAACCTTCGATTGAGATTCAGACATTTCTCGTTATATTATTTTCATGAGTAGTTATTTTCACGTATTTTTTTTTCCTTTTTTTCACGTAAATCTCTGTATTAAAATAAACATTTATGTTTGCAAATGCAAATAATAATATTTAATTGTTAGGAAAGTTCAGACGACTTTAATTAATAGAGATCAATGGATGTAAAGTGATACATGATACAATATTCGTATTACAACGATATCAGGAACTCTACTGTATTAAAAATGAACTCTGCAAAATTAGTTTCTACTTCATGTTCAAACAAAAAATTTGTCTTTTGATATTTGACTATGTTGATAAACGCGACCTATCCAATAACATCGTTAAAATTTGAATTTTGTCGCGCAATCAGAGGAGATGAAAGTATACGAGCTACTGTGTTACCCATTATACTTAGATCAATCTCCAATACTAACTCCAATCTGTTTCATCTCTCAGCCAAAGTTGCACTATCGCGAACAGAATCTTCGACGATTCAGTTATATTAGTTATATTTCTCTTTTTCGATAGTATTGACTCGACAAAGCTGTAGATGATGATTTCAGTCAGTTTCTTTTATCGCAAGTGCATGTGACGCTTTCACCTTGTTAAAATATTGTTAAGATACAGCGAGTTTTTTAAGAGAGAATTCTGTGACCTATCGCAGAATATATGCACTAGTTGCATATCGAGTACTTCCTTATATTTTCTGTTTTGACGCTAAGCAATATTTACGTGGTATGAATATTTTAATAACGGAGAATTTAATATTCTCATTTTCTTTTGTACGTACATATGCGAATAGTATTTAAATAAAAATATAAAAATACTTATCAAATCGGGATACTCGTTCAACTTTTTCAAACCATTTATATCAATCACATTTGACGTAAAAGTAGATCGTGGTTTAGTAATAATATCTCTCGAAATATATTGAACATTTTATAATAAATATAAGAGAAGTGTTGACAATTCGTTGAAAAGTTTGTCTTGAACAAAAAAATATCACACGGACGAATGTATATTATATTTATTATTCCTCAAAATAATGTCAGCAAATTGTCAAAGTTGCACCTGTTTATAAAATATCATATTCGGAAATTTAAAATATTTAAACCGCTCATATTTTGACAATAGTGCAAATCCAATTTTGAAAATATCGTTAAATCCGCTGCAATGTGTTCATTTATATCTGTATCAAATTAAAATCGTGTAAAAAATTATGTTTAAGTTTCAAAATATAATCTTTAGATGTTCTCAAAATAAGCGATTTATTTATTACATAATACATAGACACGTATATGCGTATATAATCTATAAAATAGTTGAATTTCAATTTTGATAACGTATAATCTGTCAATATTTTAAAGAAATTTCGTCAGCAAAATGCAATGGTCTTCTTTCATAATGGAGATTTTCCAGGATTTCAATATATAAAGAACGTCGGATTCGAAAGCAGCCTTTTTACGAGATGCTTTATTGACAAGGCAAAGGAATATTTTCTTTTTCTTCAACCGGATGAACTTCGGGTACTCAGAGTAACGAACTGGAAAAATAACTTCTTTTTACAAAGATTTTAACGGGTGATAAAATCAAGTTTGCGTACATGTATTTATTAATGTAAATAAATATTCACTATATTGCTCTCTCGCGCAAAACACCGACGCATCCTACATTTCAGTTAAACTCTGGCAGGTCAACCAAAAGAGTTGGCCTTTATATACTTCATTTTGGTGTGGTTCTCAGGAGAAAATTACAATAGATTTTGCTTTGTAAACGCAATGCTTGACTGCGCCGATTCAAGTAGTAAATATTAGAAAAAAGAGAATGAAAATACAATTATGATTTTAGATTTTATTTCCGCATACATCCTTGGTCCATATGACGTTATTTGATAGTATTTTGCGTTATCTCGGGTCTCTGGAAATACTAAAGGTGAACGGGGGTGCATTCCACCCGCTTTCCTACAATCCCGCCCATGGATGATATAACTATGTCGCGTTACGTCAATAAAAGCAGTTCAGATTGGGAATCGAGTTTATGTCCTGTATACACAGAATTTACTCCCTACCCTTGTTTTAGATTGCGAGACGTATGAAACTATTTTACAAGCAAACCACTCTAATTAGAAATGTTTGGTCGGAAACGAGAAACGAGAAATGTGATGGCAATAAATTCTTATGATAAGTAAAGTGTCTAATAAAATATATTTTGATGCGATATAAAAAAAGATGTTAATCAAGATTCTATAATTTAATAATTCATTGTAAAAGAAGTGAACGAATGCTAACACATCTTTCGTACAATTTGCTATCTAATAGAGGATTATCAAATAATGTACGTACATATTTCAGAAGATATTGCCGTACAAAAATCCATGTGATAAAATTTTATTTAAAATTTAGTATTCTTTTAATACCTAATCAATCGTGAAATTAAGTAATCTTTACTTTCACTTATCTTAAATACAACAAATTGTAAATACAAATTCGATTTTCAATCATAACGAAGTACTCTCGAATACATTAGAACTTTCTTTTTAAAATAAAAAATGAGAGAAGCACACAATTTTTAATTAAATGTTAAACTGTTTTACGTAAACTCGAGATGCTTGTGCAGGATAGAGTATCACGTAAAAAAGTTTTGCTAACTAATTTTTTGCGCGTACTTTGATTAATTAGCGTCTGTTGTTTCTGAAGCTAATTGCTATTACAAATAGTCTAACCAATGCATATGCAAAAGGTTTACTTATAACATTAATATCAGTACAATAATATATCTTTCGTACACTAATATATCTTTCTAATCCACAGAATTTTTTGTTACAAATTAGAAAATGATTATATCATTTATTTTTTTTATTAATTCTTAAATTAAATCTTATTATATAACTAAAATTTGGTTGCTAATGATAAAATAATGTATTTTTTTAAATATTTGGATATTTATTTTAATTGTGAATACTTATTTATTGAATGAGTTTATTGAGGCATCTTGCAATACTTAAGCGAAAAGTTGCAACAAAAGTTGCGAGATAAAGCGTAAAAGTGGTTTCTTGAAAGCTTCGTCGAGAATACTTTGCAAAGCGCGTATCTTTGAAAGTGCGCTAAAAGTTACGCTTCGCCGATTTTGCTGCGCAAGCCTTGCTCGATCAAGTAATGACTCGATTCAAAGCGATTGCTGCGGATCTGTTTCTAAAGTTTTCGAAGTTAAAAGTAAGCGTTTTGAGATGAACTGACTGAATCAATTGCGACGATTCCGGAGTTCGCAGAAAGGGAAGAAATCGGGGTCCACATCGTGGAAACGGAGGAAATCGCGAGGGAACGAGGACGGGAGGACATTTCGCCACTTACACGAATATACTGCAACTGATGACGAACAGAGTTTTCCACTTTGAAGCCATGGGGATATAGTTGCCGAAGATTGGGCGATACTTTAGGAGACTTTTACTATCTGGAATCGAAATTCCGAGAAGATCGTCTGCCCCATTTTCCGCAAGAAATATTTGCGGGTATCTGTTACAAATAATATTGAATATATAGAATTTTTTCTACCAATTTCTTTCGATAACAAGAAAATAACAATAATATTATCCATTTAAATATATTTTTTGAGTAGTTTAAATATTCTAATAAAATAAAAGTTATATACTTTGAAAATGTCTGCAAAACATTAAGTTCAATTTGATATTTCAGTATTAGAAATTTAGTTTTTAGTTTACTTAAAAAATCTATCATTAGTGGATTAAAATGCGCATTTTTTCTTTACATATGAAATCATACATTTTTTTTACTTATTTGCTAAAATAATTTTAAATTATTTGAAAGTAAGGTAAATTATAGCAAAGATATAAATAAAATTAGCTAAATGCTTACGTTAATTTCAAAGATAATTATACATCTATACACCATTAATTTTTACTTAAATTATTAGTAAATGTTATGATTTGTTTATATTATTAATAAATAACATTTATCGAAACGTGATGTTTAAATAGATTAAAGTAAACATTGAAAAGGAATATTAAGATGATTAAAATCTCAAAGTAGTTTGACAACGTAAAGAAATTATAGCGCAAGATCGATGCAATAAATTTGCAAATTAGTCATTAAGTGTTCCGCTTAACATATATCATAAACTGTTTCTAATTCGAATCGTTTCTAGACAGAAACGATAAAATATATTTCTCCATAATGCAATAAAAACATAATGTTGTATTATGTATTCTCAGTGGTGCAAGTCGTCTGTCTGCGTACAGAAATGCATTTCTCGGCATTCTGCATGGCTCAAAGCTTCAGGGAAATTGAATAGCGAGCATAAGCTGCTCGAAACTAGACGGTCATTTACGCAGCGAAGACTGGTAATAATTGAGCAAGAATATTTTGGCGTCAAACCGAGTAATCGTTCTGACGTTTCCATATTTTGCATGGCACTATATTTTATTGCCGTCGTATAGCGACGCGCAATAGAGGATCATTTCTTTTTATTTTACGTATTATACCTTCCATCAATATTTGATTGTTGTAATAAATCAATATTGATTGTCGTAATAAAATGTTTCATACTATTGTGCTTTACTATTATATTCTTTTGTTGGATGCTGTTTTATACAACATGTTTAAATTTATTGAAGATTGAACTTGGCCAAGAGTATATAAGTATGATCTTTGTGATTATTATTTATTTAATTTTGTTTTCCTTCCTTATATAATACGTGTCTATGTATCGTTATTAGGAAACAAGGTAAGTGGGTTTATATATTGTCAATATATGTCTACGAAAATACTTCATCTTCATGCATAATGCAGTGTCGAAACAAACAAAGTACAACGGAGTCGAGACAAAGAAAAAAGGAATGAATCTCTGTGGAGTCGTTAGTAGCGGTGAACTGAACCGGCAACTTGAATCGTGGTATCCCAACTCCTAAATCATCCTCCTTCTTGCGGCTCCTTTCTTCCAGTGTCGTTTGCTCTCATACCTCCGACTATATAGCGACCGTCATGGACACTGCTCGCGCGATCAAATTAAAACGGTCCTTGAATGGGCTCGTTAATGACATCGTGGCGTTCTCGGCAAGACTCATTAAATTTATGTCGCGACGGAAGTTTTATCCAGAAACGATGAATGTCTTGGAGTTGCGAGGAACCTTTCTTGTCTCTCCACGTTGCTGTCATGTAGTCTAGCATCGCAAATGCAGTAACAAGGAACGCCCTTCGTTCTCTTCCTCCCTTGGAAAGGGAAGGGAAAAGGGATGAGGATGCGCAATCCCGCGAATGCAATGCCGATGAGAAATTCTCTGCCAAGAGTGGAATAATTTGTTCCTTGACTTAATTCATTTACTTGCTTGTAGATCTGTCCTATTTGCATTATTCGGAGGTGTCGTTAATCACGCGATTGTTTACGCTATATAACGCCGAGAGAAAATCACCGTAAACTTACCGACATCTTTGCTCATGACGTAGGATCAACTAAAATTCAAACATTTGACCAGTTTATATGAATAGTCTTGGCACACACGCACACACGCACGCATATTCTTATTTATGTACATTACGTATCTGATGTAATAATAGGAATAATAATAAAAATTATATAAAATGTTGAATTAATAATAAATAAATAGTAGAATTAATAATAAATAAAGAATTATTTCTATTTTGTAGGATTAACTTTCATGATCAATAATGTAAACGAATTTACATGCGTAAGATAATGTATAATTAAAGTAATTAAAGAGAAAGACAGATAAGAGATTTTAGCGAAGAAAGAGGTTGTTTGAATTTCGTCCTTCATATACATATATATATTTCATCATATACATGTATATTTTATCAAATATGCGTGTGTTAGTAATACGAGAGTCAAGTAATAGGAGGTAATTTCGTGGGTTGGATAAAACAAGTGAGGGGTAATATGTCCTTTGTTCCTACAGCCACCCAAAGACATTTATCTGCTGGGAGTTATCCGATGTCCGGCTAGAATACTACTTTTCCACTCTGTCTGTAATCGTGGGAGCGAATGAGTTTGTAAACAAGTTTGCCCCGAGAGGTTTTTCTCTTCACGCAGTTCTGCCTTCTGCTTCGTGAATACAGCTATTCACTCTTCCTAATCAAGAAGAAAAATAAAGAAGAAAAAAGTAATTTTCGTTTGGCGGCCATTTCGCTTCGTCTCATCTATTAATAGATAAGAAAGCGGGCTTGTGAATGCTGCGAATAAGCGTCAAGATATTATTCAAAGATTTTGATGAGGTTGACATGCTGAAACGAACATTGTACACCAGAAATAGCGCGGAAAATATCAGAACGTGGATACCAGGAAATACGCGACTGTATCAGGCGGCAGAATATTATTTATGGCTGGTAGGGTGATATCGCGAAAAGTTTTTGTCGTAAACATAGTATTTGTCATGTAGAAAAAAGCTTATCTTTTGTAGGCGGTGTACTCATTAATTTCGAGATAATTCTATTTTTATGTTAACATTTCCTCAAGTTGATGAAAATATGAGCTTATAAAAACTGATAAAAATTTATTAAACTGACCGTTTATTAATTCGTGCTATCTGTTAAAAAAAAAAGTTTAGTGCATATACATATAATGTACATTTATTTATGTATTAACAAACAAATTTATTCAAATATTGCAAGACTGAATCATAGTATAATGAAGCTACGCGTTTTGCGGATTATTTCCATGTCATAATACCATTTAAAAAGGTATTTGTATGAAGTATAAAGACACGAAGATAATCTGCAAATCGTATAGCTTCTTTAATCAGTATGATAGTTTAGATAGAGTAGTGTATGTTACTTGAATTGGTAACGTTCTGATAATCGTGTGGCACGAAAGATGGAAATCCGTCGACATACGAAGCGGATGGCGAAGGCGAACGACGTGCGAAACTCATTAATCATTCGGTAATTAAATCATGCTTCAGCCGGCGTCAACGGCATACGCTTAATTGCCAACCCTACTAGACCGAGTATCTCTCAATCTCCTTCTCACTCGAACTCTCGATCTCAGTGTCCTTTCGTATATTCCGTAAATGCCTATGGCTTCGGTTCGCGAAACTTTTCATTCGACAGTCGACCGTCGCAGATGAGAATCCACCGGTAACAAGTACATATTTAAATATCGTTATTTCCATGAGAGAGTTTTACAATTCTAATCATATTTGGACAAACTGAGGAAGCAAAAAAGTTAAAATCATATTATAAACAAATGAAAAGAGTTTTTTTTAATGTTAGGTTTACTAGGGATGCTATATTAACAAAGAAGTCACAATTTGTGAGAATACATACATATATATAATTAATTAAGCATAAGATGTATATGTTGAGTGAAACAGAGCGATGTAAGAAATGAATTGAAGATATTATTATTATTGACATTTTTTATTTGGATTTAAAAAAGTTTGTACTATTGACATCGAGTTCGGTTGTCACTCCAGCATCCCCTTAAGTTAATTTAAAGTGAGCCCGTCCAATTTGAACTCCGGAGCCAAAACGCAAAGCCATCGACGCAAAAAAATTCAACATAGCGGGTAAGATTTCGATGACTATAAAGGTGTAAAATATTGATACGTATCTGACAAAGGAACTGTCGGAATTGACTCTCACCGATTTTGATGGGCTTCGGATATGTTGTAGAACATGATGAAAAAATATTAGACTCATATTTCTTTGTGCGTATCTCGAAATTTAGAGAGTAACATTCCTCCCGAAAATAATGGATTTTATCGTTTTTTAAAAATATGTTTTAAACTATATGAGGTATATTAAAAAATATTTAATACAAAAGTTGCATAACATAAGAAATTATACAACTTTGTATTAAACATTTTTTGATATATCTTATAGTTTAAAACATATTTAAGAAAAAACGGTAAAACCTATTATTTTCGAGGAAGTGTTTCACCGTCTAAACCTCAAGATACGCAAAAAAACATGGGTTTAATATTTTTTCATGCTCCACAACATATCCGAAGCCCATAAAAATCGATAAGTGTAGGTTCCCTTGTCAGATGCGTATCAATACTTCACAGTCCTCGAAATCTTACCTGCTACATTGAATTTTTTTGCGTCGATGGCTTTGCGTTTTGGCTCAAATTAGATAGGTCTGATCAAAGCCTATTATTTATTATATGAATATATAAATTATATACACATTTACTATTTTTATAATAACATGTCTTTTTTAAAAGACATGTAATTATTACATATATATATATATATATATACATTTATATATAATATATACACCTCTTATGTGTTCTTATAGCACACATATAATTTCAGTAAAGAAATCTATGTGATACTACATTTTATTCATTATCATTGTATTTAGATTTTTATAATTGATCAACTATCATAAAGACTTCGAAAAAATACTTGCAAAATTTTTTGACGTATTTAATAAAGTATGAAGTAACACCTGGCGAGTGTTAAGATCATGAATAAACATAACTACCGGAAATTGAGAGGAGGAGGGAGAGTTGAGTCTTGTAATCAATCAAATTCCAATTCAATTAGATGAAAAGTTAAACAGTCGACCGCATATCCATTTAGCGTTAACCAACTCAAGAAGTTCCTCCGATCTATTTTTTCTCGACTCGAGAAGTACCTTTATCTACATTTGATTCTGTTAGCTTTGTACGCGAACTCTTCGTTTAATCCTACCTACTTACAGTTTCCGGGATTTATCTAAAAGGTTGGAAAGGAAAGATAACTTTTGCGAAAAATTGTACACATATGAATAATTTTTTATGCACAAGCAGGATATATTATTTTAAAATTTAATAATTATTAGCAAAATTAATTTTTTCTTCGTATAAATTTTTATATCAAAGAAAGAATAAAAAGTAATGTTAGTTAATAAAAATATTTTAATAATGTATAGTCATATAACAACACAACATATATGTATACATCATATTCTTTATTAATTTATGATTTTTTATTATTTGCATACCTTTTTTGTTATATTTTTAAATAAAATATAAAAATATAATTGATTTTTCCTTCCTTATCTCTTATTAACATGTCCGTAGCATTATCTTGACTATAATTTTTTATGACCAGACAAATCCCACAGGAAACATTGTGGTTTTAACCGCTTTACTTAAATTCAGTTAATCCTCTTACTGGAGTACTTCGGATATAGTGAGACGTTTTTATCACAGTTTAGAAAATGAAATACACGTTGCTACGATAAATTCTGGTCTCGAAAAAAGTAGAAGATTGTTTTTGTCTAACTCTTTTTACTTGTATGTATCTATGTAGAAGAAATTCTACGAATGTTTGTTTTTACAACACGAACATCAATGTCCTCATATTAAATGAAAATGAATTATGATTCAGGATAGCTGTTAATGAAGAAACGATAAACATTTGTTTGCAGCAAGAATAAATCGCATCAGGAGGCTGCAGGAAGTTATGGATCACGTAATCTGTAGTGAGGGATTATCCGCTCTTTCTCTGCAATTCATACTCGACGTCTTTTAGTACAGCATATATAGTTAAAACTGTTTTATATATACATATATACTGTGATGTAAAAAAATACATCTTTGTTAAAAAAACTAAATTATTAAAAAAGGATTTATATTAATGACTTTGTGCTTTTATTATAACTGGAAATATAAGTTTGTGATAATCATTGTCGAGTTTACGAACTAGTGGATACACGACTGAAAAATTCAACAATTAGAAGTTAATCTTTTATTTACTTTTCCTTTTTTAATATTTGTGACTAAATTAGTTTCTCGTTGACGACCGAGGAATTTTTTGTTGAAATTAGACGTTCGGAACTATCTGGATCACAGAGGCTTGCGGATTGATTATATTGAACGACTTCCTTTGTATATTGTATGTAAGAGTCGTCTTTTAGTTTCTGACATTAGATTATAGTTGTTCATGCGCTATTTTTATATTTTTTATATTTATATGTATTAATTTATTCATATAGTTAAAAAGTGCTAAATAAAATCCGAAACGTTCCAAATCGAGATACCATATTTTATTCAGATATTATGAAGTAATAAACTGAATTTTATTATTATCCATCCAAACTTTGCTCGCTTTTTAAATGATTGATCTTGACTAGATTACTTATATTGCTTTAAAAAATACTCTCAAATGGAAACTATGCTTATTATGATGAACACTACGAATTATATCTATAATTGATTCTTTAGAAAGAATTTTGTTACAAATATATATTTCTTTAAGAATCTTTATCGATAGAATATCTGTTATCAATATAATATGGTAGTTTATATTTGTAAAATAAAAAGTAATAAATCATATATCTTATGGGGAATCTCCTCAGACGAAAAAAGTTTTTCCGCGGGAATAACTATATTAACGATTCGACAACTTTTGAAAAACAATTTGTGGTTGTGAAAAATGTATGTCAAAGTTGAAAGATGAATGAAAGAAAAAGAAGAGAGAAACTTTCATCATAAATCAGAAAATTGTTTGCTACATTTCTTCCTTTTTTTTTCTGTCAAAGAAGTATCATTGAGAATAATTTATATGATTACAAAAAATCTGTTAAATATCTATGACAGACAAGATAATCATTCAGAACTGTGATGAAATATGTTAAGAAATATAATGAAATACAATTGCTTAATTGTTAATAGATATATTTTTATTTTATTGTAAATATTTTTTATTCTTTATTATTTAACTTATAATAGATATTTATTATTATTTATTAAAACTTAACATTTTCTAATTATATTTTACAACAGGTTTTAATTCATTTTTTATTAAAATAATAATGTAGTAACTCTTTTAATATTCTTCGATATCCATTTAATAATAAATATAATTCTTAAAATATTAAATATATTAATAGTATTTTTTCTAAAAAAAAATTGATATTTTAAAAGATATGCAGTTGTATATTTAAAGATAAATAAATAAATTTAAAAAAGAAATGCAACATTTTATATAATAGTTAAATAATCTAAGCAAGTTTCTGCCTTCGGGAATATTTCTAAATCATTCGATAAAGTTTGGAATAATAGATCGATGAGCACAAGGTAAAAGTCTTTATCGATGAGAGTCAGTGGAAGTTCAACGAGACGGATTTAGATCGCGGCCTTCGACTCATTGCTCGACCTTCAAAGGCAGTGTTCTGCGGTACGCAAGTCGGAGGGTACGCGTAGTTCTCAATCGGAGAACAGTGTAAAAATAACATGGTTACATGATTTCCGATTTACGATTAATCGTAAACACTGTCGAATGCTGCTACGCGTTCCGTCCGTTTTTTATGTATATGTACCTATATATAGGTACGTATAAATATAATAACCAAAAAAATGTAAAACATAAAATATACTAATACGTAATTGTAAACTCGCTATAAAATCTGATCAACATTTGTTTATCATAACCTGAATGTTGAACAAAAATATTTTTCTTAAAATATCTTTGTAGTTACAAATCTTTGTGGTTATTATCAAATCGCCGCGAGTCTTTCAAACTTTAAATTTAATTTTATCGACAACTTTCGATGGTTATAAACTATTCTTTTTAGAAGAAATGTGAATTATATAAAGTTTTGAGAAAAAGAAACTAGAACGAGATAGTTTTGAGGACTGAGAGATTTAAGCGAGAAATTCGACGAGTAAAGCCGAGTATTAAAGAGCTATAAATTCTGCCTTGTTTTAGTAATCCAAGTACTTTAAGTCGCGACTTCAAACATGAGTACTTTCCACGAAAGAAACTGTTGTAGTACGTTTAAATCAAAATATCTTACAGTAAACATTTTTTCTCCAATATCAATGATCAGATAACTGGAAAATTGAGGTAAAATAAAATACAAATGACACAATTGTTTCTCATCTTATTTCTCGTCATATATATTTAGTTTCCAACTTTCAAATATTCCTCTATATTTCCAATCTTTAAATATTCCTATATTTTTCATAATCAGTAAACAATTGTATTTAAAAAAGTGAATTATAATTTAAATAAAAAGATCACGTGTGCTCACTGGACAAGAATAACAATTTGCTCGACATTGTTCTGCGTAGCATGACGACGCGACGCCACAAAGGATAATACAATGACAAAAGACAAATTGGATTTTTTTAACATACGAGCAGGATGCTTTCCATCGAGAAGTAGTCTATTCCATAGTGGATACCTGCGGCACAATGTCACTGCAGGATCAGGTCGGGGAATGTTGCGGTAAAGTTTACTTTTGCTACGGAAAACAAGGTTGCCCGCGGGTAATTAGTGGTTCACACTTGACCCACTGAAAAAGCTTGCCTGCCAACTGCACTATCCTGCTTGCTCGCACTGATGATGGTAGTACCGTGAATTTACGTAATCAATACATATTTGCCTTTCTCGATGTTAGTAGAACCAAAATTTTCGAATATATTAAAATATTTAAATATTTATAGCTACTGGCAAACTATTTATAAGATTTTAACATGATGAACTTGTAAAGAAATAACATCAGCTTTGAAATTTGTAAAGTTTTCTAGCAAAGTTTTTTTATTTTAATGTTTAATTTATAATTTTATTATACATATATTTTATTATTTATTCATATATTGAAAATAATGTTGTTTTAAATTATTAATTAGTCTTGAAAGTAAAAAATATAGTGATATAATGAAATAGTCGAACAGTACGCGATACTAATATAGCTAATAATAGTCCCATATTAAAATTGGCATGTCACATTTTTTTGAAGCCTCTTTTAAAAGGGATGTTGGAATACTCCGATTTCGATGTGGCTTCGTATTCGGGGGTTTTAGGGATCGCTCGTTCCGAAATCATGATAAAAATTTCGAAATTCAAAATGGCTGAACCAATATGGTGGACGGAAATGTTACCGAAACTTTAAATGTTCTTCGATTTCGGTGAAAATTTATATTGAGGTTTTTGGGGTTGCTCGTTTCGAATTCGTGTTCAAAATTTAAAAATTCAAAATGGCTGAACCAATATGGCGGATGGAGATGTTATGGAAATTTTAAAGATTTTTCGATTATGTTGTAATTTGTTTTAGGGGGTTTTTGGAGTCGTTCATTTCGATCTTGTTCAAAATTTAAGAATACAAAATGGCTGAACAAAATGGCGGTCAGAAATACTACGGAAATCTAAAAGATTTACCGTTTATGGTGGAATTTGGTATTAGAGGGTTTTTTTTGCGGATATGGGTAGCGCATAAATAGCGCATTATTCCATAATTTTTTCATTAAGATTTGGTTAAGTGGCAGGCAAATGTTAGATGCGCCCCCACTTAATCAAATCTTAATGTAAAAATTCTGGAATAATGCGCTATTTATGCGCTACCCATATCCGCAAAAAAACATTATTGCGCTCATTCCGATTAGCTAAATATAAAATTTTGTGTGGGGGGGCTGAGTAGGCAGTCAGTCAGCCCCCCACACGTTAAAAACAACAGATTTGGAAAATTAAATACAC
Organism: Trachymyrmex cornetzi; assembly: GCF_001594075.2. Classification (NCBI taxonomy): domain Eukaryota; kingdom Metazoa; phylum Arthropoda; class Insecta; order Hymenoptera; family Formicidae; genus Trachymyrmex; species Trachymyrmex cornetzi. The sequence goes on along the minus strand of NW_017299892.1, from coordinate 2,903,122 downwards.
AGGATTTATGCGCTACTATTTCCAGGCATTTTTGGTTTTTGCGCTGCAACACTTAAGGCACTTCTCTCTTGGAGCGAACAGTCATATTCACCCCTAAGTCACGTCTGCCTAGCTGGCCGCCCCACTTACTCAAATCTTAATGAAAAAATTATGGAATAATGCGCTATTTATGCGCTACATATATCCGTAAAAAAAATTTTTGCGCTCATTCCGTTCAAATGCGACCATTCGTGAGCAAACGAAAATTCCGACGGAGCAATCGTGAGCAAACGATGAGTAATCGAATACAAAAAAAAATATTCGATTTTTTAATATTGAGGGGCTAGCGTGAAGTTGACCCCCAAAATTTAAATTTCGTATAACTTTTGAACTAAGGGTGAGTAAACAAAAATTCCGACGGAGCAATCGTGAGCAAACGACGAGCAAACGAATGCAAAAAAAAAATATTCGATTTTTTAATATTGGGGGGCTAGCGTGAAGTTGGCCCCTCAAAATTTACATTTCGTATAATTTTTAAAGTAAGGATGAGCAAACGAAAATTCCGACGGAGTAATTGTGAGCAAACGATGAGCAAACGAATGCAAAAAAAATATTCGATTTTTTAATATTGGGGACTAGTGTGAAGTTGGCCCCCCAAAATTAAAATTTCGTATATCTTTTGAGCTAAGGATGAGCAAACGAAAATTCCGATGGAGCATTCGTGACACTTCATAAATCAAAGAATTGTTTTGCACAGTCAGTGTATTTAATTTTGCAGTTTTAAACGACGTAGGGATGAATATGACTGTTCACTCTAAGAGGGAAGTGCCTTAAGGGTTGCAGCGCAACTATCAAAAATGTCTGGAAATAGGGCGCATAAATGGCGCATAAATCCTGTGTATTTAATTTTCCAAATCGGTTGTTTTTAACAGGTGGGGGGGCTGACTGACTGCCTACTCAGGCCCCTACAAAAAAAATTTTTTTTTGCTTAAACGGAATGAGCGCAAAAATTTTTTTTTGCGGATATGGGTAGCGCATAAATAGCGCATTATTCCATAATTTTTTCATTAAGATTTTGTTAAGTGG
>NW_017299892.1:2897931-2901840 GCF_001594075.2 Trachymyrmex cornetzi | reverse complement strand
ATATATATAGAATTATATTATTATATCCTGTATTCATGGAATATGTAGGATTTTCGTTTTGTTTATTGTATTAAATGTGCTCTGAACGATTGATTATCAGCGGTTATTTTTCTAGCGCTTAGTAAATAGATTACCCTATAAATCGGCGTTAATTTGTCATTGATCCACTAGGCGAGAAGCCACGAAAGTGCCAATGATGTACACACGTCGGTAGATACATTGATGGTTAAATGTGATTCGCGGCCGAATTAGTAGCAGATACGTATTCGTTGCTGGCGAATACGATTTATCGATATCGACGTTGACTAATGTCGAATGATATTGAAGCCAAAAACGGGAGCCAATCTATTCATACTCACTCTTCTTCACTATGCAAATCTGAATAGATGTGTGGGAATTTAATAATCGAAAATCGTATGGCGCAGATTGTATAACGACGTTAGATTTTAACCATGTCAGATGATAGGTATGAATTAGATTTGAAATTATATAGGAAAAAGCGTGCAAATTAGCGAATAGTAATAGCTTTCCATCAAAACTCAATATAATTTGTGATCAATATATTTTAATTAATTAGGGAAATAAATGTAATTGGCAATTAATTTGTAAACTAATTTTGAAATAATAAGTAATAAAGAATAATTAGTAATAAAGAATTGCTGATGTTGAAAAGCATAAATCGAAAGCGACGTAAAATAATAAAATATATTTTATTACTTTTGATAGCAAATCTATTAAATTTTTTGTATTCAACGAAACACGAGATATGAAATATGTAACATGCATGAAATGAATATAAGTAATTTCCGTTATTGGAAAAGAGAAGGAAGAGAAGGAGGAGGCTAGCTGTCAAATATACTACATTCTATTAATAACATACTCGTCATAAATCATTAGCACACGCATAACGTTACTATTGTAAATATTTACCATATATTTGCACATATAATTTAACACTGTTAGTTTTACTATACACAAATATCATACATACGTTTCCACTATATATTGAGAGATGCATATGGTACAATCAATTCAGCAATGCGCTATAGAAAAACCAGGAGTCGACGTATATTTTGCGCAATATGTTTAATATTAATTATATTACTGTTTATGCGCACAGTCACGATGCAGTTTAACAAACTATTGATCGTTCAGCAATTATGCCGATTCTGCAGAGCACGCTGTGGATTTGCGGCTTTTCAATGTTGCATTATGTGCACCCAATCATGCTTAACTCGGACTCGCAGCTTGCGTCCATGTTTAAATAGAACAACTAACGTCTGCAATTTGATCAAATTACTGTTGCCGTTGTTATTACCATTGGCAACTACGCTCACTATTCAATGTAGAGATCGGGAATTGATTTTTCAGGAAGCGGGAATCGTCTATTAATCTGCAGCTGATAATTTTGGCTAATAATTTTCTACTAGAATAATCAGTTAATAAAATTTGCTAATTTTGAAATTTACTTTGCTTAGATTTTAAGATTTAAAGATTATAAATATTGTTTTAGAAAACATTGATCGATTAGTGGAAGAAAATCGGTAGTGTAAAATTAAAAGAATTGTCATAAACATGATTATACGTAATTATTAATATGAATAAAAATATAAATTTTATGATAAATATAATGTGAACAGAAACAAAATCGATAGTAACATAGAAATATTTTTCCCAATTTGTACTTGTTTCTTTATTTTCCGAGGTGCGTGAACAGTGTTCTCTCTTGACACTTTCATAGGTCACTATTCATGCATCCAACATTCCCATCAATTTCCATTCTCTTCTTTTTTCGTTCGACGTATCTGTTATATAGTCAGAATCCTGGTAATCTCTCGGCGAGAGGGATCCCGAAGCTTCAATCGGCACAATGCCGAACAAATCCTCCCTCGTTCGTCCTGGATTTCCTTCCATGTTCTCCAACCTCTCACCCTTTAGACTATCCTCACGTGAATTCCACCCAGTATCCAGCTCGTACTTTCTCTTCCAGCGACAGCAGGTGCATTAGCCTGTGAATCACTGGTAGTTGGCGTATTTGATAATTTGAGATATTTTTTTCGGTGACGTTTTATCAATGACTTTATTCAGAGGATATAATTAGTAATATGTATAAAATATTAAATACGACAAGATTTGTGAGAATTTGAATAATTAATCATCATAATTAATCGTTAAAAAACCTAACTATAAGCATTAAATTTTTCTATGTTTTATGATACATATAAAAAAAATGTAGTTAAATTTAATCATTCGTCTTTTCAAGGATACATTTATCATAAAATTAGATTTATTCACTTTGTGTAGTAATAATCCGCAATAATTTTACATTCATTTAAGTAAAATCTAATTTAAGAATAATTTGCAATTTAAATATGTATATATTGTATATATAAATTCAGCGAATTGTCAAATTATAAAATATAAAATTATTTTTTCATATAACTATGAAATTCATGTCATTTAACTAATGGCATGTTCTATTAAAATTTTTCAATTACAAGCAAATGCATCCTTGTTTTGTTATTTCTATTAGCAAGTTAATTTATTGCCAAAATAAAATTATCAATATAAAATTGCTAAAGAGGAAAATATACGCGGATAGGTAACGGAATATTACTTGAAATGGCAATTCCATTTTTAATAAATTAAATTAAAATGTTTAAAATAAATTAAATTAAAATGATAAAAGATATGCCTACTCTGTACGAAACATGTAATAAGGTCATCATTCATTAAATTGTTTAATTATTAGTATTTATATAATGATATATTAATTAATAATATCAATAACCATTTATATGCAATGGTAAAAACTCATTCATAATGTGTTATTCATGTATAATTAATGAGTACGTGTATTAGAAATTGCATAGTTAATAAAACTGATTTGGTATTTTCTCATTATAAGTAATATTATAATTCCACAATAATATCAATAACAATTTTAATCTTTTTCTTAATTATTAACAATTATCTGGTATACTTTTTCATGTTAATATTTTAATAACACTATCGTTACAAAAGATAAATTAAAATAGAAATTTGTGAAAGCGATCAATATACAGTTGCACGTTAATTAGACGATCAACAAAAAGGTGTACAAAAATGATAATCCTCTTTCAGTAAATGGATTTTATCTGCGTTCTAAATACGGTCATTAATTTTCATTTCCGAAATTGCATATAATTGGTAAATTGATATATTCTATAGTGTAAACTTCTGAGTTTTCTTTAATAAATCGTATAATAGATAAATAGAAACAAATAATTAACTATTTAAGTACATTGATATAGCAAGCTTTGCACATTGATCTAAGTTTACGAATCGAGTTTTGTTAGATGGAAGCAGGTAAAGTTATGGCAATAATATAAAAATTTTACTTGAAAGTTTTCGAAGCCAGTGAATTTTTGATGCCAAAATGCTACATCTCAACCTATATTCAGCTATGTATTTCTGACGAACGTAATAAACCCATGTGATACATAAGTAGCGCTTCTTTCAGACCCTTCAATGCAAAATTACGGAAAATGTGTAAATCAATGATTATTTTCATAAACAGGTTAACTTCTTTGTTAAATGGCAATATTACTCTATTTTCTCACGGATTTAAATAAAATCTAAATTTTCAAACGCTGCTAAATTCATGAAACAAATAAGTAATATTTATAATTAATAATAAAAAAAAATGCCACAATTGATTTGATTTTTAATTATAATTTTATAATATTAAAAAAAGTGTTTAATTATATATGATATCCAGGAAATTAACTTATATATTATAATTAATCATTAGTAAATCTATCATATTTATTTACTAACATATTATTTATATTGCATACTATGTTATATTATCATAGTGAAAGATTTAAATCAAGTTTTTTGCCACTTCTATATATTTAAGTAAATAAA
>NW_017299892.1:2873589-2897716 GCF_001594075.2 Trachymyrmex cornetzi | reverse complement strand
ACTTTTTGATTCAGTATAGGCTGTTCTACCCACGTATGACAAAAAATGCGGTAGTCGCCAAACACCCTGTATATATATACATATATACACATATATGTATATGTAATCATATACATATGTAGATAATGTATACAGAAATGTGGAGTAGATTTGAAAGATAGATGAACCCTATTGGGCTGTATATGCGTACTTATTGTCAGTATTCATTTTTCTTATATCGTAAGAACGTCACTCAAATTGATCGATGTCGGGACCACTAAATTCTCACATCGGAAAAATGCTTACCGAATAACGGGAACAGTGACCTATAGGTAAGCAAATAATTCTAATGCTGTATCTTGCAAAAAATATAGTTTGTATATTGTATTATTATATATATATACAATATATATCGGAATTAAATAAATATGAAACTTGAATTGTAATAGAAAGCCGTAATGCTCTGTGAATATGTCTCGCTCGAATACGAGTCAGAGATTAAGAATGCATCAGAAATGGAAGAAATCTTTCGAAGAATATCATTAAAACTGCAAAATGGAGCATATGGAAGATGGTAAGAAGACTCGAGTCTTAAGCTCGTCTCTAATCCTTAGGGTTTTGTCTACGTGAATGGCAAAAGAACAAATGTCTTCATCGATTCTGCCAAATTCTACCTTTCCTACGCGTACGTACATACATCTACATGTATATTTACACTCTTCAAAGTTACAATCAATGCGCCTTTATTCTATGGGTACGCATTAAAAGAGAAAAGAGGGAGCACACTTTCTTCTTTTATTAATTTCTTACATATTTAATAAAACTTTAATATTTTAAATTTATATATCGTAGATAATTTTAAAAAGGTTTAATTCTAAGTCCATCTTGTTTTTCATAAGAATTTAAATATTTTAAAAAGTTTTATACACAATTTCGTTTGCTGAGATATTTATGTATATTTTCAACAACAATGCAAATCTAATTCTAATCACGATTAACGAAAAAATAAAAGTTGTAGAATGAATCAATAATAGTATACATTTTCAAAACTGTACATAAATTTTTAGAGTACTTTTATAATTGAAAAATTATTTGAAAGTAAAATTGACAAAGTGGCAAACAACAAAACATTAAGTGTATTCAAAAAGAAAGTGGCCATATATTTCTATTACAACTGGATTTTTATTCTATTTTCTGCATATTCTTCATAATTACATTACCTACATTGTAACTTGAAGATCAACATATTTCTCAGTTTTATCAAATATAAAAATATAATACTAGAACACTAAGAACATATATTGTGTGATAATATCATATGATACGTTAGTTATAAAATTTTTTAACAAACATAGCAGATCTTATGTTAGTCATAGACGGGTAATATAATATAATTTCTCGCACGCATGTGAGAAGTATCCGCTTGATTTACTGGATCGCACTACATGAATTTATCAGTAATTTAATTTCTCAAGTTTCTACCAACAGACTTAGCTTGAAATCATAATTAGAAACTTGCGGCAATTACACCGAAACTTGGCCGAAGCCATGATGTACTTGACCTGATCATCTGACTTTAGGGATAATTGAATGAAAATCGAATATCGTGATACAGTGTTTTCAGAGAAGATATGATACAACCATATATAAAAAACAGAAATTATTTCTCTGATTACTAGATTATGTCAGACAATAAAAAAGTAAATTACCAATATTTGAATATATCAAAATATCTGACAAAACATACAAATATAAATCCTATATATATAAATACGCTTTTTGCAACAATACTGTTGCAACAATTGCTAGAATAAACAAAAGCGCACTTTTAAGATAATTAAATATCTGCAAATATATTTACAGATACAGATTTGATTACAGCTCAGAAACTAAAAAATCAGTTATATAAAATTTTAATAAATATATAACTGACTTTTATTATACAATTTGCAATAATAAAGATAATTTAAGTATAATTTAAGTATTTAATATGTTCTCCATATTTCTTTTTGGAGTTAACTCTTATCACGTAAATGATATCAGGAATAATAAATTGTTGCAGATATACTAATGATTAATTATAATAATTATAATCTATTAATTACAATAATTATTATTCATAATCTCTTAATATTAAAAAATATTATATTAGATACATACATATATATTCGCCAATAATAAAAATGAATTATATCAGTTTACGTTTTAAATATGTTAATTACATTAATAACATCAATATATATTTGTCATGCTATTTTTAGCTAAAAGACATAATTTCTTAAGCAGTATGTGTATATATGTGTATATTCACCATTTCATACCATTTGAGAAATCGTGTCTTTCAGCTGGAAATGACATATAAATATATATACTGATACTATATTAATGTAATTAATATGTTTAAAACGTAAAGTATGTAAACTGGTATAATACATTTTTATTATTGGCCAACACCCTACATTACATCTCATTAAAACTCGTAAGGATTTGACTGACGAGTTGCGAAATTGTTCGACGTATTATTTGGCGATGCAACATTATTAATTAATCGTATTAAATCCGATGGCGCCACTTCTACGGCAATCTGCGTCGTTCGCAAAGTCGTTTCTCAACTTGTTGATTTAATTCGCTAATCCACAGCGGTTCAATTAACTAATTCACCGACGCGAGGAGTTGGATTTTCATGCGGACGAATTAGGCACACGGATTCGGCAAGTCCGCTAATCAAATTAGCATACGTACTATCGCAGATTATCACCACATTGCGATAACGGTGATGTCTATTTGGTATAATGGATTCAGAACAATATCCTCTATCCAGATGTCACGTCACTAAGAACAATGCCGATTCCACTTTCTATGATAAAAACTATTCTCTAATGAACAATAGGCAAAATAATGATACTTTAAAATTAAAAATTCGAGTTTCAGTTGACATTGAGATACACAGATATTTACAAATATCTTTTTTTTATTATTACTTTGGCAATTATATACTATAACTCGGAGATTTTTAATTATAAAAATCTAAAAAAGTCTGAGAAGAATTAATGATTTGTTGACTGATACACAACTTTAAAAAATTTAATAAATATTCAATTTAGCACTTTTTTTGTTTATTTCTATTATTTAAAGTTATTATGTATATATTAAAAAAATAGTTTTATTTTAAATATATTATTATTAAATAATGACCGATTGATATTATACTTCAAAATAAATAACAACAAATCCGCAGCTACAGATTATCGATAATAAATGAACTTCCTGGATTTTGCCCGATTTAATTTACCCTTCCATCCGAAAATTGGCAAGTTATCAAAATCTGAAAAGTTCATAAATTTCTCATTCAAGTGGATCCATTCAAGTTTCTTCAGACCATATGCCTGTATTGTTGCCCAGCTGGCATCGACAATATCTTGCAGGCAGTCTACAAGGCTTTTTGTTACTGAGGAAAAATTGGTCAAAGGAGCGATGTTTGATTCGACCTTGGCCATGTTTCAAGAAAACATAACATTCTCCATTTTTCTCCCAAAAAAGCGCTGCTCCACATATCGGTTTATATGTATGCATAATGCACTCTACTTGTATATATTGAAATTAAGGAAAACATCACAATTTTTTTAAAGTTATAAAATTGAAAAAATATAATAAAAAAATAAAACCATTATTTTTGCAGCCGCATTGCAGTCTTGATTTAACCTTAAGGTCTGAAATAGCTCCTCTGGAGAATTTTTATCTGGGAAAAAGAAAATGTGTTCGGACAGGTTCATGATTAAAATTTTAAATTTTAAAAACGTTTCGCCATATATCTCGTATATCCAATATAAAGACATAATAAATATGAATTTGAACATGAAAAAATTGAGATATATATATATGTATTGGAATTAATACGTACTGAAATATTAAAATTAATGTTATTGTTGCAATAAAAGTTGCGGTTTTTTTGTACATATATGTTTTTACAATTTATGTAATCTGATTAACGTATTCTGAAATACAAATCGGAAACCTTCTTTAAAGGAGGGTGTGTAAAAATGGTCAAAATTGGCCCTGAATGTGTATTCTTATAGTATTTCGTGATCCAACTTGTGTTAAAAGTAAACGCACCCATTAATTTCGAAATCTATCATTATTCAGACACAAAATAAGTTTCTTTGCAGAGTGTTTAAATGGCCTATTTTATTATTTTTGGAAGGTTTTCCAAGCTTTCCTGGATAAATAAGTATTTTTTCATGAATATATGGACTTCCAAAATGACATAGAACTGCATAGGTTTTAAAGGTGTCCATTCAGGGCCAATTTTCGTCATTTTTACACAGCTTCCTTTAAAAATACCGATTATTCGTTTTCCAGCTTACATAAATCTTATAGAATATCCTCAGAGCACATTGACACGGTGTTATTATTGGAGAATATAATTTATTAGACTGAACTGTCCTCTTCTAGTTAAAAGTAGAGTAGAAAATTTTAAGACACATAAATTGAATGATTAAATTCCCTTCTGGAGAGCGGCTATTTTCGATTGACCTCAATACGTATATTATTTCGGACCAATAAGTCTACAATTTGGTTAAGGTAAAACGCGCATACAATATTTTTTTCATAAATTAATAAAGCGAAGTGATATAAGTATGATAACATTATTATAGTATAATTCTAAAATCTTTCAATCTCTCAAATTTCGAATAAATATTTTCGCAGTATTCGCTACTTCCTATTATTTTCATATTTTAATTTCTTAACATTATTAATTGATCTTAAGAGTAAGAAATTTGGTCAGAATTGTACTTTTCATGGATAATAAATTAGCGTTAACTTTTCATATTAAAGGATATAAACTTTATTATTTATATGTCAGAAGCATTTTCCATAAATTTCTTTACTTATCTTGTAATGGAGCCAAAGAAAAACGTATGTTAGAGACTGTAATTGTCATTGGTTTGTTGTATGCACTTCCTTGAGAAACGGGTAAGAATGCCCTCAGGGAGAGAAGAAGAGAAGGCAAAGCTGGAAAGTGACTTTGGCTAGTTTCCAGAAGGCATAGACTCGAGAGATTCGCCAATGGAATCGTAGCTTAGAAGAGTGGTTAGAGTTATGAAACTGAACGCAGGTGTTATAGATCCCATGAGACATTTCGGAGTCTAGTTATCCGTACAATTCCTTCCTCTTTCTCTTAATGCGTGATTGGTGTATCATAACGTATGTCAATCGATATAATCTGCTTTTATTAAATCACTATACATATATATATATATATATATATATCACATATTTTTCTAATGCAGGAATATATTGTGATGTAAACAAGTATACAAAAGATAAAATACTTGAAAGAAAAATGGAGATTATGAGCTGGCTCCTAAATAATTTAGTTTATTATTATAAAAACAGAGAATATTAATTATTGAAAAAAATGTCTTCACGTACAATCATTTAAAATAACCTTGTAATTTTGTGAGTAATTTTGCGAAATAAATAATTTTGTTGTAGGTTATGTTGAAATTAAATAAAGCAAAACATTAACTTTAATAAACAGTGAATAAATCAAGCAATATTCATTCTTATTCATTAGTTTGCATTCTTATTCATTTCATAAATTATTTCATAAGTTATTTCACAAGTATTGACTAATTTAATTCAGCATAGTATATTAAAGATGCGTGTGTGCTTTATGTATGTAAGTTGTCAAAATTAAACAAGGAAAATGTAACTTTGGAAATACTTTGTAAATTTAATTACCTATGGCAATCGAACAGCAAAATTACAAAAAGTTATTTCATAGACTATCGGTCTAGGTACCGCCGAGCCACAGGTGAAGGACGAATGGACAAGTACTGTGAAAATTGGTCTCATGAGTCCTCTGGCCGCACTTTTTACAGGATTTATTGTAATCTTTCTGATATATTCCGGAAAACCGAAAAGTTAAAATATAATAGCATAAATAATTTTATATAAGAGTTAAAAAAGATATATTTAAAATTTAAAATTCAAATAATTTGAAAAGAATACCTAAAAAATAATGATTTTTATTTACAGTCAATAGCCAATAGTAAGATAAAATTTACGCAATAACAGTATAAATTGTCTCATGTTATATTCAACTTCTCAACTAATACAGTTGTATTAATCTGATTATTTCAGTACCGTCATAATTGTCTATACAAACTATTCTAAATTCATTACTTTCGCTATAAAAAAATGCTATTCTCTTTCCAGACAATTGAAATCGTTTTTTTTTTAAAAAGCGAGATAGCAATAATTTGTAGATAAATAAAAAAAAAATATGATTTTTAGTTTAGTTATTGTTTTACTTATTGTTAAAATTGAAAAATTACATTTTAATTTAATTTTAGTAAAAAGAAAAAAAGAAAGAATTTTAGAATTAATAAGTTTTAAATGCAAGAAGATAGATTAATGAAAAGATAATTGTGCCAAATGTAAAAGTATAATTTAACTTGATCTTATGAGAAATAAATAAAAGATTTAAATTTTCTACTAACCATTATATTGAATATATCTTACGGAATGAGGTAAAAATATTCTCGGCGTGTTTCCGTTAAAGCACGAATGGCTGGATAAGATATTCTCAAAGAAAAAACGGATGAAAAGGAAAAAAAGTAAATGTAAAATGTTCATTATACAGTCTTCGGGAATAAAAAAATAAAAAAAATAGCTTTTCCTAAATATACATTGTAAGATCATAAAATCTAATTGCGTACACATAAGTTACTTAATTATTATTTTTTATATTTATGTAAGATCAAAACATTTGTTAATAATATAATTGCACCAATTACCGCATAAGGTATTAAGACTTTTAATTTCCCGTTTTCTCTTTATTATGTTTAATATCTCAAGAGCGCAACTCTGATTATTCGCTTTTTTAAATTATGATGTCTTATTATTGTTAAAAATGAAGGACCAGAATATATCTTAATTCAACGTTGGTTTCTTCACGTTAATAATATAATATCCCTGAAATGATAATAGTAGAACATGTTACATCAAGAGTATATGTATTATGTCGAGAATAATAAGAGAATTGCATATGAGTTGTCTGGGTCGAATGTATCAACTTTTAGCTATTATATGCGTATGCGTAATTACTTCGCGGGTCCGTTTATATTATCGAGCGAAGCGCGAATCAGCATGAGTAGCGCATGGAGACATACATTCGCTGCTGGCGAATGGATTCCATAATGACATGCCGCGTGGTAAACTAGGACATCTAATTATACTCGAGGGCCCGCTACTCGCGCGAGCAACGTTGAGCCGTCCCTGGAATAATCCTTCTCTCCTAGAAACACATATTACCATTGCGAAATATCCCCATCGTCTTGTCGAGGATCACTGCCAAGCGATAGCGTGCGCTTTCATGTGATGAAAAAGAGCGAAAGCTCACTCAATGTGAGATTATCCCTCAGGATGTAATATCGGTCCGTGGGAATTGCCGAAAATATGTCTTTACTTCCCTTACTATTATCACTTTTTCTTGTTTTAAAAAATATTTTCTTTTCTCTTTCTAACTTCACATTTTATTTTTATCCATTACTTTTTCCCTGTAGAAACCATAAAATTAAGACAAAAATTTTTTACATCCTCTAAATGAGCAATAATAAGGGAAATTAACAACATAATGGAGAATAAAGAAATAATATTAAAATTTGAACGATAAAGCAACTATTAATATTCTCACCGAGCTTATCCTACTTACGACGCTGAATTTATCATAAACCCTTAGAAAAGCCTCAATTATGTACCGATTATATCGAATATATTATACATATAGCTGTTAAAAAATAATTTTTTAACAAAAACAATGCTGGGAATCATTAGAAATAAGTTTCTAATTTTAAATTTTAAATATTTTAGCAATACAGAAAAATCTCTGCGAAGTTAAAAAATCCAATCGAAATATATTAAATATTAATTAAAAAGAAAATTTTATTGTTTGTTCCTAACTTAATAGAAAATGTTTATTCGTTAAAGCTTTCCAATGCATAAGTGCAAACAAAAGTGTTTTTTTTCTGAGTTGTGTAAATCTATAAGTATACTTCGTACTTTTTTCTATTTGTAAATCGAAGCATCTACAATTCCGCAAATATTTAGAAATTTTATCCGGAGAATATTTTACTCATCGGATAAAATTTATATGACGGATAAATATTTCGCCGTACATGTTAAATAAATGAAACAATGAACAGGAGCTACGCCATTTGAACGACGCCTATCACTCATGCGTATATAGGGAAATATGAAAGATTTAGTGAATGTTTCCCTGGGTAGTTACGAGATGAAATAATTTATTAATATAGTTACGTCATCTCGCATATTACGATATGTCTTTGTAAGGATATTTTTTTCTGTTTCCATCTTTCTCCGAGATTTTCTGCATATGCAGAGAGATATTAGAGTACGCGGCGATGTTTCGTTGATTCAATTATCATCCACCGCAGAGCGGAATAAAATCCAATTTTCGTAATAGCGTCTATCCCTTTTTGCTGGACTCACTCTCTGTGACATATCCCATACGTTCGTATTTCGGACCATTCTGTTCAAAACTATGCGAGCGGCGATAAATTATCTTGAAATGAGCAACAATATTCGCCACATGAGCCATAATTTTGCGCACTTAATGCTATCCAGGTACTGACCCTCCAAGTGGTAAACTCGTAGGGATTAATTGCCGCAATACCAGCGTCGGTATGAGAAGATAAATCTACATTACGTTAGATACATGTATTCTAACACTAATTGTATGTATATGATGTCCTTTGACTTACGTAATTTTCAAGAAATTTGAAAGCAGTCAAAATGTTCGGATATCTATTATGAAATAATAAACAATAGAAGAAAACAAGTTTTTTACAAATTAAGCTTTAAAAATATTTACGGAACACAGAATAACAGGTATCTTAATTTTAATTTATAATTTGTTAAAGAAATATTTATTATTAATAATTATAATAAATATTTATTGTAAAAATCTCTTGGATATTTTAGCTATAGAAAATGCAGTGCTCAATTTGAATTCGTTTTCTCATCTTGCTATTTCATGGTAGATTAATTTCGGATTTGTCTGCAAGTGTTCGGATAAATTCTCGATAATTCCGAACGATCCTGTTCCCAAAATAACAGCTTAGGCAATGGTTTCCCAAGAGAGATCTTAAGTTACATTAGTCGGTTGTAGTTCGTGCAAATGGTATCTATATACCCGTTTTGTGGTTCTCCCGTTATAAATGTAGTTGTGCGAAAATATCTATAAAATGAGAAGTTTTGTTATATTTCTTTCATTTGCAATTCATTTAGTATCATTGTATATGTATACACTACGGATATTATATTAACCTTTATTAACATATTATATTAAGAGAACGGGTGAACCTACTTTACAAATCTTAGTGTTTTCTTAAATAAGTTTTATTATAATTTATTCTATTCCTTATCTCTCAAAATATGATACTGTTTTGGAGCCACTACATACATTACATAGTGGCTTCTTATCTGCTATGGTAATATTAAAAAATAGACAAATCCTCTAAAGAGTTGTTATAAGGGTTTTTTGAGTTCGCTAAATTCCAATTTGGATAAATGTTTACCTTTACACAGTCAACTTCCAACTGACCTTGATCCTCAAGGAGGTCAAGGTCGTTGACCTTTTCCGTTGCTCATTATTCATTAAAAAGTTATGAACAGATTAAGATTTTTATGAATAATAACACAATTTTTAAACATAAGGTACATATTTCAGCAGTATTTTCCCTTGATAGAGGGAAATGAATCGTGCCGGTATAAAGTTGGCACCTCATTTTGAAAAAATCGATATTTTATACACAGTTCCGTTTGCACCCACAATAGTTCTACAGTTCCTGCTAAGTTTTAACAATAGTTCCACTGATTTAGCTAAAAAAAATTTTTATAAATGGGATGCCAACTTCGCGTGGCACCCCAAGTATCGCAAAAATTAATTTTTGTCACGAAATTCTAAAATTCTCGAAGAGTTCTACAGTTCCTGATAAATTTCAGCGACAGTTCCGGCCTCTAAGTATTTTTAAACAATTTTTGACATTTATGTATTTAATTAAATATATATAATTATAAAATTTAATAGTATCATGTAACACATGTAAAGACAATTTTAATTTAGTTCTTTAGCAGAATTGCAACTGTAAATATCTAAATATATGTATATTAAACAGAAGAACAATAATGTGCTTATATCTCGTTAGTCGTAAATATCAACATATTACAACATATTCTAAATAAAATACACAGCTTAAAAATACACAGGGGTGTGAGATTTAAGCACGCAGTGATAATTTGGCTACGACAAAACGAAACAGCATCCGTACTGCAATTTTTTCACGGATTAAACAAAACTGGAGACAAAAGGCTTTTAGCCTTTCACCGGTTGTCAGCTGCCTGGGAAATTATGGCGCAAAATTATTTATGGCACCTTTTACGATCCATTCTTTTACACATTTCTAAACTAGTAATATAGCTTTCAACAAATATATTGTTTCAAAACTTAAAACAAAATTTTACTATGCAAAATTATTTTATAAAGTAAATCATATATAATGGTAATATATACTATATTTTAAGTATTTTGTAAAAATAGGATTAATTGACAACATATTAATAAATAATATATTTGTAAAAATTATATCAATTTAGCTTATTAATAATTCAGTTTCCATTTTTAATTTATTCGACATTTAATCTTGATATTTTTACATATAGAAGTAATGAGAATATCTTTTTTAAGGTTGAATTTTATTTCCATAAAATACTTAAAATGACTATTTTTCGTAAGATTTTATTTTTATGATTATACAACGTACCATTAAAATGGTAAAAAATGTGTTGCGCTTTGCATTATGTTTACACAGGCGAATTCGAGAACTCATACTTCAGACGATTTATAGAAGCGCAAAAAACGCGTACTGTTATTTGTATTTGTTTAGTATATATCATTTTTTATAAATCATTACGTATATTTTCTCAATAAGTACAGACTAATAAATAACGATTGTTTAAAGAATCTAACAATAGCATTTACTCATGATAAAATTATAACATTGCTGGAGTAAACGTCTAGCTGTAATACCGATTAATTACAATTTGAGCTCGCCAATGTTCGGTTGAACTATTATACCTAATTAATATATTATTT
Source organism: Trachymyrmex cornetzi (assembly GCF_001594075.2). Taxonomy (NCBI): domain Eukaryota; kingdom Metazoa; phylum Arthropoda; class Insecta; order Hymenoptera; family Formicidae; genus Trachymyrmex; species Trachymyrmex cornetzi. The sequence goes on along the minus strand of NW_017299892.1, from coordinate 2,886,555 downwards.
ATTTGAGCAAATTATGTAATATTAATAATTTATACCGCCTTTTATCAAATTTCAATTACACAAGTCGACGATGCAACGCAGATTAATTAATGAAAACTTATCATTGAATATCGATATCTCCATAATACACACACATACTAACATACAAAATTATTCGATATTATAAAATGTTGAATGAAGAATATACATTTCTAATATTAAAATATAAAAATTGAAGGGAGAGAGAGCGCGAGAAAGAGCGAGAGAGAGAGAGAGAGAGAGAGAGAGAGAAAGAGAGAGAGGGGGAGGTAGACAAGAAAAAGATGAAATTTATTAAAGATTAATCATTTGATTAATCCTGACATCATTTTTCCAGTAGATATTGCATTATCTAAGAGCAAGAAAAAAGTATATCTTATCAAAAAGATTTTATTTTTTATTCCGTAACAAATATACATATTTGAAATTAATTTATATCTGTCATAAGATATTCTACAAATAATAATAAAAGATTGACGATCAAAGTTATTACCGAATAAACATAAGCACTGTACATTGTATCCTTGTGAGAAGATAATCCTTATAATTGTTATAGTGTCGTTAAAACTTTAAGAGATAATAAAAGAATACATATAGACGATAATAATGACAATAATGTAACAGCGATAACCTCGGCGACATCTATGCTTTTACAATTCAATATCCAATCAGGCAGATACAAAATCATCAATAAATTACAAGTAAATTTAAATAGCCATATTGTGTTAATGTTCTTTAATTCTCTAATTTACAAATAAATTTGTTAGAAAATTTTTATGAAAGAGCTTCGCACTAATTATATAGAAAATTGAATCCCGATGAAATGAGTTCGTTTTTATGTTGTAGCTTATAATATTGTAGTTTATAATGTGAACATAAAATAAAATGTAATAGACAAAAGGCTCAATAATAGATAGTTCTTGAGCTATGATGTAAAAAATAAGATACTCTGTTTTATCTTTGATACACCATGACTCAAGAACTATTCATTATTGAGTCTATTGTCTATTATGTCTTTTATTTACTACATTATAAGCAGGCAATAAATATACGTGAAAACGAACTTATTTCACCGGGACCCAATTTTCGGTATAATTAGTGTGGTGTCTAATTATGGAAAATTGGGTCCCGGTGAAATGGATTCGTTTTCACGTATGTCGTAGCTTATGATGTGATGAACAAAAGATGTAATAAACACATGGTTCAATAATGGATAATTCTTAAGCCTTTTGTCTATTACATCTTTGGTTTATTTCATTAAAAGCTACAACATACATGAAAATGAACTTAATTATTTCACCGGCATCCAATTTTCTACATAATTAGTGTGAGGTCCTTTCTATACGAGTATCGCATCTATCCAATTATTCGTGCAAATGAAAAAAATTTAAATTTACCTTAAAAAATAGCAATAATTTTTTAAAAAATCAATTTAATAATAGATTTTTAAAAAATCAATATTATTATATATAATTTTCAAAATATTTGTTTAAGAAGCTTACACATCAGAACTGCGTGATAGCGAACGAATGTGATGAACATTTCGTCATAAAGAATAAAGAATAAGTCTGATAATTTATACAAGCCAATTCTCGCAACAATTCTAAAGAAATACAAGCAAAGGGACATCCTCCAGCTATTTCAAAGTTAAGAATTCACAATAATCGTATTGTCAGGTAATGTTAATTATCTCGGACAATTCCAGAGCCATGCTGCGCCAAGGAAATCCTTGCAGTTTGAGTGCTTAAAACGGTTAAAGGTCAGAATACGAGCCCTAGTAGAAAGAGATAACCGGTGTTATCGTCCGAAAAAGTCGACGATAATAGTCGGAAAACGCGAAGGAACTCGTATATTAAGTCAGAAAGTTCTGACACGGCGGACTACTTTCGGCTGCTACAGCCAATCACGTTTGCGTAAATGGATTACCCTGCTATTACATTTCGTAATTGAGCACGAAATCTCAAGTTTTTGTGTATGGTAATCCTTACGAACGAATTACGTATAGGATGAAGCAAGAAAAGTGATACATTTTGGTGTACATGACTAATATAAAATATAAAGTTTAATTCAACACACACAATTGCTCCCGGATTATATTGAAATGTCGATTTGCGGGATTCTTCCTCACTGAAATGGGATATTCCATTCGCGGAATACCGAACGTAAAAATTCATGTTTCAAATCCATTAGCCTTTCTGTTTCATTGTAACTGTATCGATCCGCGGTACAAAGCGCAGTTAATCTACGTCCTATTCTGCTTGTCGACGAAGTTTGCCATTTATCGTAGCCCGGGTTAAATTCAAATGACTTTCTGGGTCACCTTGGGCGCGAAATGACGTTTCGTAACGACGTGATCGTCGTCGATATTTCCTTCCGTTTTTTTCCTTTCTCTTTATTTTAGTTTTTCTTTCATTCCGTCATTGTGTATTAATTATACGTTTCAAAAACGCACATTGAGTTCGGCTGATCTCATTGCCCGCTTGTTCTTATATTCTTTGTCCCTGTTCCTCACGGTCCTTATAGTCCTTTCATCGAAATAGGTTTAAGAGGAGAACCTCGAAGTGAGCTTTAAGATGGCTTATTGCGATGGTCGACATGAAAAGAATCGAGTGGTTCATGACGAGGCGAGAAGAAGGAACGAAACAAGGCAAAAAAGGAGAAATACCCTATTATTATCTACTAAATATTTCATACTTGCAAGGTTTCATCTTTTTGAAGACATAAAATGAATATATATATATATATATATCTCTCTCTCTCTCTCTCTCTTAAAGCTATAGTTAAAAGCATTTTAAAAACAAATAAAATTTTTCAAAAATTAATTAAAATTATTCTTTCATAATTTTCTACATAATTCTCATTAAGCGAAAGAGCTCTACAATGATGATATCTTTATATTAATGTAAATTAAAAAATATTAACAAAAACTTTGTAATTGTATACATAGTAACAATATTAATAATAAAATGTGAGCATTGAAATTAAACAAATATTAATTAAAATTCTTTAAAACATAATTAAAATATGTGTGAGACGAGAGAGAGAGAGAGAGAGAGAGAGAGAGAGAAAGGAAAGAATATTTATGCTGTCGCTAATTCACATCCGTTAGCGTGCTTCTAATTAACATGACCTATTAAACGCTTTCAAGCATGGAAAATACTACCATGTGACATATTCTGCAACATCATCACTCACACACACATGTATATGTATATATTCGATTATTTCTATATTTAAATTACTATTTACAAATAGTCCTTCACAAATTGGCTGAACATTTAAGAAACGCTATGTATGTTATTAATTTCGTTTCACACATATATTTATAATAATTATAGCATACGTTTTAATATATGTTTAATATGTATAGTTATTGCATAGAAATGAAAATCTCCGAAAATCACAGGATAATCAAGAAGAAAGCTATTTATAAAGAAACAAATCAGACATATACAAAGTAATTTGTTCTTTGTATGTTTGATTTTAAAAAATATAAAATAAAATAAGAAATTTCTCATTAAAAATATAGTCTACTTATTTGCAATATTGAACTTCTAATTTATACATCACTCATATTAAAATTGTCGGAATTAATATTTGTATTTACAATATGAAAATATGTTCTTTATTCGAAAATTCATTCGAGAAATTAGTTAAATTAATATCATATTCTCTCTCTCTCTCTCTATTTCAAATATCCTTAAGGGATTTATGATTTATGTATTATAGGAATGGAGAAACCATTCGACTATTTCTCTGTCTGTACTATATTACGTTATCCTTCTTTCATCTTAAATCACATTTGCGCCGACATTGAATTTTTCTGCTGTAACGTTATCCATCAAACTACCTTCTTCTTACGCTATCAGATCCAACGATAAGGTACTTTTAACAGATTTCGCTTTGCTGTTTCACTGACATTTCTTCCTGTGACTGAGAAAAAGGATAAGAGAATGAAAGACATCCATGAGGGAGATAATGAAGGGAAAAGAAGATTAGGATAGAAATAATGCAAATAAAAATGAGAAAGGAAAGAGAAAGCGTGAAAGCAATGTAATGGCCAGACAAAGATTATCTTCGCGAAGCAGAAGAGAACAGAAGAGACAGAGATGTGTATTTTTAACATGGCTTATCTGGCCAAAGAACGAATAACTAAACAATGTACGAGGGGAGAAAAGGGTCGATTTGTAAGCCTTAGTAACTCTCAATTTGCATATTAACCTACCAAATAAGCTAATAAGTACACTAATTTCAGGCATTTGTATATATTTATCTATCTTTACGCATCATTCTCCGTATTTATGTATACCTACATATCTTATAAAAATGGGATTATGCATTACACAGATGTTATTGTAAAATATTTTAAAGAAAATATTCTTTTTCGTTACCAATTACTATTGTAAATTGCAGCGAGAGCTAAAAGCGAGATTGCCTGTTCAAATTTCCAGCGATGTGCGGCTGCTAAAAATAATATTGACACATATCTAGTAGCTCTAATAGCGCTAATATGCTTTTCGGATATAACATTTTAATTCGATAGATGCGCACAGCTCGAGTTTCAGTTTTAGTTTCGACTTCGGCTCGATTGTATACGATAGGATCTCAGTTCGAGTTGACTCACTGCTGGATGATTTCGGAAGGGGATCGTATTTGCTATTCGTGTATAACTATCTATCGCTATCTAATGCTATCCATTACCTTACAAACTGTGTATTCGATTATGCTGTAATAATCTTTTTGATCTGTGCAAAATATAAATTACATTTTATGCACGTGAGGCGCTGATAATAAATAAAGCTCAGTTGAAGAAGCTTTAATAATTTGTTTTGAGAAGTAAAGTAATATGATGCGCGTTTCATTGTAATTCTTTTTTATTTTAATTTATTTGTTTCACGATCTCGATTTTACGTAATTTGCATATGCATATATTTTAATGCTAATATTTATGTTTCTAATAAATTCTACTTAATGTTATATTCCATAACAGGATAGAATTTGAAATTAATTTTGTAAACATATAGAAATGTTTTTGCAAATAATTTCAACAACGATTTTGACAACGTATAAATAATGATCTAATTTACCTATATTTATTTCTGTAAACGCGAATATGTAGGTTGAAACAAATGTTCGTAACGCTACAAACTTTAAGCAGCTTTAATTTCGGTAAAAATAAACAAAATTTAAATAAAAAAAAAAAAGGTTTAAAAATTTTTAAAGTTTAAAATCACTACTTTCAAAAAGTCTATGTTTTTTGAGTTTCAATACGTTTGATAATTTTTACGAATAGAAAACTACAAATTGAACCAAATGGAAAATTTTCATCTCTTTTTGTGGGCTTTATTGAATGATATAATTGTTAATTTTTTTTAGAAAACATGTGGACATGATATAAAATAGTTCTACGAACTTTTGTTCCGATTTAATAGGGGAAGGTCACCCATACCACTTTGTTTTTAGACCATATTTCTTAAACAAAAGGTAAAAATAGAACTTTAAATACATAAATACACACTAAAAAATGTCTTCTATCAGATAATATAAGCAATTTTTATATAATACTGTTCGTAATTTTGCAATAATTTTTTCGTAAGCAGAAATGAGCGTTCGACAAAAGAGCTTCAAAACTGACACAGTGAACAGTAATGCCACATATTCCTATTCTTTTTCTTTTACAAAAATTATTTGTGTAAAATACCTATAAGTAAATGTATATAAGATTTTCCAAAATCTTTTCACTTTGATATAAAACATTTTTGTTGAATTATATGCGTATTTACTTTATGCTGGTCTGCAAATATGTAACGCGGTAGTTTTTCAAGGTCTTTCCCATAAATATACCATTGCCTTCAGCTCCGACAGAGTTATTTGACAATATAAAGCAATATTACAAAGATTATAAGTTAGCTCATGAATTGTTTCACAAACAGTACTAGTTTACGCTGCACTCCAATTTTATATTTAAAACAGTATTATGAAAAAACTAAGAAAGAAAATAATATAAATAAAATTGATTTAGAAAACTACAAGCATTTAAAACGACGTAATATTATTAATAATATAGTCACTATATTATTTAAATTGCGCAATTTACAAAAAAAATCGTAAGAATTTTATTTTCGCATTCATACAATTCATTTTTAGCTAATTTCGTATAGATACAAGCCATAAATATACGAATTATACGTTTACACTTTTTTAATTTAGTTAAACAGATCATGTTTTTATTAGTATTAATAAAGTGCAATAGTTAATTTCTGAGAAGGGGGGTCTCGCTTTAGGAGACCTCAGTATCGACGACTTTCCTCTACATCTCTTTATATATAAATAGCTTAGTTTCAGTTTGACTCACTGCGTCCTACAAAGTTAACATGATTAATAGATTGCTGCATCTCCCGCAACGTACATATTATATTTGATCGATATTCGCAATATTACGACATCAATAAAACGAATTTGAATAATGGAATAAGTTCTATCGTCGACTTTAATTGTAATTGTAAATGTGTAGTCAACAAACAATCGAAATTTCGTTTCCAGAATTCTTATATGACTTGATTCGCAATTACAAGCGTAGCGTGATTCCAAAACTTTCATGATACGATTCAACGATTAACTATTTTTTAAAAAGAATACAAAAAGTTTCAAATTCGATAACTTCTCATTTTCAAATTATAATAAGTATGAATGCTTTATATAAAAATCACATCAGTATAAATATTAGTTATAAACTATTGATAATCTTGATAAACAGTTCGAAAAATTAACATAAATTAAATGAACCAGTTTTAATTCTTATAATCACTCTCAATATTATTAGATATGCTTTTTTGGAAATTATTCACACGCGTTATAATATCGATATTATCAGAATCTTTTTATTTTATTATATTTTATTGTATTTTTTAACCGGAATGCTTATGTGTTTTAGAATCGAGAAATTTTAAGAGTATAAGATATTGATTAAGATTTCTTTATGAGGAATATTAATCGAAAGTTATAGCGCGATAATAACGTCGCAAAGTTTGGTAACTTTAAATAACTTCGTAGACTATAAGAATTTCCAATGACGAGAGAGATACTGATAATTAAAACACCTTCTATCGAAAAAATCTGAGAATGTTCAATAAATATTCGGAATAATAAGAATATTCGAAATAATATCCGAAAAATGTCCATTTTATTATTTTATAATTATTATACAAAAAAGAAAGAAAGAAGTAAAAAATGGTTGATCCAAATATAGTTTAATTTTTAATATGCTTAACTTAAAACTCATTTTGAAGTTATCGTCGTCTACATAGATGATCAACTATTATGTATAAAAATATAGCCAATAAACTTGATACAATAATACAAAATATTCTTTTTAACTCGATAATAGAGTGAATACGATACTCAATCGTAATTATCTAAAACTGATTCACAAAGTAATAACATTCGATTCGAATGACGTGTCGCATAATACATTATTGGACAACACAGTTTCAACTTTTTTTATTCAACTGTTTATTTAGTTCTTTTGTAATTCTCTTCCAAGCAGCTTTTGGTATATTTGTTTGGCAAATTCATGTGCAGATGAAAAAGAAGTTCCCCGGTCTATTATCAACGAATTTCACGCCTCATCGATCGTCTCTACGATTTCAGTGCCGTGTGCCTGTCGACGAAGAAGATTTTTCGGTTTCCTTTTAACGATCCAATGCACCTGAAGCCTCTTAGTTTATTTCCTTTATCAGATTTCCTAACTCGCTTCTTTCCGCTGATAAAACTGAACCGTATTTGATTCCTATTGCGAACAAGATCTTTACCGTAATCTCTTGTCAGATATTTTCAATGATTAAGTTTAAATCTTTTTTTATATCATTTTAATTGTGTTATATTACGTATGATTGAATAATGTATTGTAAAAAATTTAATAGAGAGATGTATTGAAAAGAATATGCGAATATCGAAGAGAATTGTCTCTTATAGAAATCTCATCATAGAAATTAATTATATACATTAATAAAAAGAGACACTTTCGAAGACACTTAAGTATGTACTTCCAATTGTAAAATCAGTCATAAAAAAGTTAAGTGACAATTCGGATGTGCATTTTCATAAAGGAGAGACTGTGGTAATGATACTAGAAAAGTTTCATTTTGCCCCGAGAGTATTTCAAAATATCATTTAATAATTTCGTACTAGATTTAAGGACTTGCAAGTAAATAGACTGTGTAAAGAGAAAAATAAGCTCGTTTTGTAAAATAATGTTTTTTAATATAGCAACAAAAAATAAAGCGTTTAAGAATAAGCTTCTAAAAGATTTTATTGAAAGACGCTTATTGCAAATATGCAATTAAAGTCAAAAGACCGAAAATTGTATTTCAAAGATTTTCCCTTAATTGAGATGTCGAATTCCAAACATAGTCAAGTAAATCGATGGAGAGAGAGCTTTTCACGGTTTCAATATTCTGCAAAATTTACCGTCTCTGAGCTATGTTAGAACATTTTACGTAAGTGCTGACTTCGTTATTAATTTCCCAGACAGCTGACTGCCTTGACTGATATGATCGATAAACACGATGAAAGAAAGTCCATCAATATAGCGTAGAGAATTATCGAGAAACGATTTTAATATTCTAATAACATTATTCCACTACAAATTTCATCATTCGATACTGATTGAATCATTCTAACGGTATAACCACACATTTAATATATTGTCTCCTTCATATCGTAACAATATTCTTTAATTGTTTTATAATGGTATTTTATCACATTGTCATATTTAAATTAAACAAATACCTGTAATTTCATTTACACAAAACACATATATAAATTTTCATTTCCTAATATTAATCATCTTTCTAAAATTCCACATAGTTCTTGACATCATGATTCCAAATTTAATTTTTAATTCGTGCCCGTAAGAGAAAATGTTTGGGATAAACGTTGTCTTTTCTTTATATTAGGTAAAAATAAGTAATTACATTTTTCCTCAAACGAAAAATACTGGGATAAGTTTTCAGTCTGTTCCTGTAACTTTATATATAAGTAGATTACATACTCTATTTGTGATATTCTGCGATCAATAGGTAGAATAAACATGACCTCGACAAAACCAGATAATTCAGACTATAATGTAATTGTGTTGAAGACAATAAGAATTCCGTAACGTTCTACTTTTTCCTTGATGTGAATTTATCGAATTCATTAGAATACGTACGGGAGAGAATGTACGATAATTTATTGACTTCCGCTTGGCTATTAGTCTAATATAAAAACGTTATTGCATTGTTTATAATTGGTTTCGTGTTCAGTGATTTTATTTATAGATAAAATAATGCATGTTCAATATTTACACGCACTTTATCTTATGCTGTCAGGAATTTAAAAAGAAAGTTTAAAATGTTCTCTCTCTGCCTCTCTCTCTTTCTCTCTTTTTCACTGTCTGATAACAATTGGTGCTTTCCAACAAGGACCCAGTCAGACACTGTGTAACACAGTCAATCATTACATCCTTGTTGTTTGCCTACGTTAAACAAGGATGAAACGACTCACTGTGTTACACAGTGTCTGACTATGTCCTTACTGGAAAGCACCCAGTATCATGCCGTAAATCATAAGTTAATGCTTTTTTAATAAATACATTTTTTATGGTCCAAGTTCAAGCATAATACTTCTTCAAAGCTTTTATTTTAACACTTAAGTCTTCTAACGCTTTTTGTATATTAGTTATGTTAAATGCTATGCTAAATGTTATTCCTATACTATTGAATATATTATATCATTTGAAAATAGACACTCTCTTTATTTAAAAAATTAATTTATAATAGTATTAGTATATATGAATTAATTTGTATACGGACATTATAAATCTTCGAATTCTTCCAAAAACACACATATAGAACTTTAAAGAATACAATCCAAATATAACAAAACTGTAATAAAATTAAGAAAAGTAGCAAAATAAAAAATTTACGCATGTTCTCAAAAATTAGTTGAATATATTTTTTGTAATTATTATTCTTCTACATATCGCAAATAAACAAACGATTAATTTTGATAGTTTGCACATGCGTACATACATATACATTTTGTTAGTGTATGTGTATGTACATGTGAATATTAAATTTTAAGGCTATAGTATCCATGCGTGACGTATAATAGAAATCGTTTTTCGGTAATTCGTATGCGAAATTCGTCCGCGAACGCGTTTGCCATGCAGGTTGCCGATTTGCATAGAACGGATATTCGCGAGCGTTCGTGCTTGGGAGCGCCGAATTTGCAAATCTCTCCACGCGCCGAACTTCAGATCCGAAAGGAGCTTTTTGCTCTGTCAATTCTACAGGTACCTCTCGCAACTCGCAAGTTTCACAGAGTTTCATAGTCGGTGTCGTTCGACGATCGATACTTGAAGGGAGACAAATGGAACATAGATGAACACGCGAACCTGTGTGTAGAGAAAAGTTCTCTGCTTGCGGAAACGCGAAGAAATCAGTATTCTTGGAGGCATTTACAACGGAATTTCAGCATCGTATAGGAGACTCGTTTATTTCTTTGAATTTTTTTAAATCGTCGAAACGTCAACGTGTTCGCGTAAAATTTGCACGATGATCAGGTTGTCCACAGATGCCCCAAGAATGCAAATCAAGAGCTAACACTTACGTAGTATGCGTAACATTAATAAATACTTCGTTTAACAGAGTTGTTACTTCTCTCTTAGATATTGATAATTTTATTTTTTAGATAATGAAAGGAGATGGTTCCACGATTGTTTCGGTAAATCTGCGTTAGAGTCATTATCACAGTAGATCCGCGTCAATCGTTACAGCAAGCAGGGACAAGAGGGTAAATATCAAAGTTCAAGGGGAGATCGCATCGGAGCAAGGATAAAGTACGTTGACGTTAAGAGATCTTAGTACCTCTCCCCCGAGAAAAGCCGTGAGGCAGATGAATAAAGGCGAAAGGGGACAAATGACGGATAGAGAAAACTACAAGCCCATCTATCGAGTCAATGCATAGGCAACTACTAGAAGAACAATGAGTCCTAAATACCACCGACTCTACCTCGACGTTGATCGCTAGTCACCTTTTCACGTCCCTTTTCTCTTTCCCGTTCTTCGATATTTTCCGCTGATAATTCTGCAGTTTGCTACAAAATTGAGATAAATCGTTTTTTCAACGATTCGATAGCGATTTGAGAATATCGCTACACATTATGTAGACAAATTTGATTCCATACACAGTATACACATTCAAAAAATTTCAAATATTCCCTTAGAATAGACCGAGGAGAATCAATATCTACAGTGAAAAAGCGGCAAGTAACACAGTCAAGAATCATTTTGTCATGAATTGTGGTAACATCAATATTTATTCGCATAAAAGTATCGATTTCATTTTTACACTGGATTTTATTATACGTGGTTTCTCTTTAAGGTGGTTCTTTAGTAAAGTGCAGAAAATTTGGGGTGCCTCACCACGGCCAACTCAAAATTACAAATATCTACATAATTTGAATAAAATATTAAAACTACGTGTATATCTTAATGAAATAGTATGGAACATACGATAGTAAATCAAGAGCATCTTCATCGAACGAAAAAAAGATGAAATCATATTTACTTTTCGAGGTTAAATTTATATACAAATTTATATTTTATAAATATCTTTCCAGAATGGCCGTTGACCTATTATTTTTTTGTGATTATTAAAATCGTAATTTTTGAAACTATTATAATCTCGTTCCTAAGAAAAATCTATGGTAAGATTTGTGTGTAGTTAGTCAAAGAAGCGTCTGCGAGCCTTTATCTGTCACTAAATTATACGTGAAAGCTTATATTTTCAACATTTTTTCTTTCTTATATCATTATAACCGTAGAATTTTGCACGTCAATTTCAGTACTTCAACTTCATTAAATAAAAAAATTAGATATTTCTATGGTAACTCGATTTACTAAAGAACCATCTTAATTGTTAAACTATAAGTCTTTCTGAGCGAACACAATCATGTCATGAATCTTTCATTATTTTACAAGATGTGCTTTACAACTCTCTATATAATGTATATTGATTAATGTGACCATATTTGCTTGAGATTTAATAGCAATTTGTTTTGATTCGAACGTGTTTGCCCTTTTTATTTTGAATATTTGAGTACCAAAAATTATTGATAAGAACTTCCCTCCCCTGTTGCCGTATAATTAAACACAATATACGGCGAAACATCCTCTTTTGTTTCGTTAGCTATGTTAACTGCGAAATGGAATCGGGAACAGAATGATGGAAGATAGAGAATATTGCCCCAGTAACATACTTGTTCTCATTATTACAACTATTTTATCTTGCTGCATCTCTCTTTTTTCCTCTTTTTATGTATATTATTAAATTAAATAATTATAATTTTAAATTGGACTAATTGGAAGATAAATTTAATTAAATAAGGGAAATCTTATTATTGATCAAAGCTGATCAGAGGGCGATATTCATAGTCCGTTCTTATTTTAAAATCGTCTTAAGTAATGTCTTAAAATGCTAATACAGCTCTCTGATTGGTTCAATAAACATCTTAAAACATCTTAAGGCTAGACTTAAGACGGTCCTAAATATAAGAATCGACTGTGAATACCGCTCTTAATACTTAAATATTTCGGAGTGAATTCATAATATCCAATTCTACAAATCGCACACTAAAATCTTTTTCGATCTTAAAATGCAATTATGAACGGAGCTAGAGTAATAATATCACGTATTAAATTGACAAGCAATTTAATAATATATATTGATGTTAATAAGTAAAAAAATATATTTAATAAAAAATTCTATTATAATCGTTAAAATTAATGACATAAAAAAATGTTGTATACATTTATGAAACGTACACAAAAATTATGATATAGGAAAACAGAAATGTATTCAACAACGTATATGTCATCATACCTCGTTTCGTAGATGTGGCAG
>NW_017299892.1:2863937-2873334 GCF_001594075.2 Trachymyrmex cornetzi | reverse complement strand
GGGGGGCGGGGGGGGGGGGAGGGCAATGATCTTGACCTTGACATATGTTGTCAAGGTCATGACACCGAGTGACCTCCAACGAGTTTTAGCCGTCGTTCGTTAAAAAGTTATTAACAAAAGAAGTTTGAAAAATGATATCTCTTTTCTACTAGGTATATAAAACAGAAATTTTCTGCTTTAAAGTATATTTTACAACTTTCCACGCGAAGCGTCTCCCACCCCACCTCCCCCCCTGCTTGGGGGCACACGACTTCCACGCGAAGCGACTCCCACTCCACCTCCTCTCCTGCTTGGGGGCGTACGACTTCCACGCAAAGCGACTCCCATCCCACGTCCCCCTCCCCCCTGTTTCGGAGCACACGACTTTCCAAAGAAATATAGTCAATCTCGAAAAGTCGTGCGCCCCTTGGTAGGGGGAGAGATAAGGTGAAACTGTGGGAGTCGCTTCGTGTGGAAGTATTGAAATGAGACATTATTTTTTTTAATTTCTTTTGTTAATAATTTTTTAACAAATAACGAGCGACAGCTAAAACTTGTTGGAGGTTACTCAGAGTCATGACCTTGACAACATATGTCAAGGTCAAGGTCATTGGGGGAGATTCCCTAATCTGAAGTATTATCAAAAATATATAAGATTATTTAATATAAACATGAGAATTATTGTATAATTGTTTGTGGAATTGACAACTCTCTTCAAAAATTGTACGAAAACTCATATAAATAAGTGTAGTTGTTACTGCAATATTTATATCAAAACGCAGCTATTGGTCTGTTTTTTATTCCTGCACTAGAACTCTCTTTCTTGCTTTCGACAAATATCAAACATATACCTATCTCACTTTAGATTCCAAAAAAGTTTACACTGATTCAGCCACAGAAAATAGATCTTATGATTGATAATCTATGGCTATAACTTTCTTTTTATGATCAATGTGATTGAGCTATTGCCTATCTACAATAGAGAATTGGTGGACTGCGACTGATGTGAAAACTCACAGATGCTACATGATTGTTTTCTAAACATTATCAAAGAACAGTTTCATATATTTAAAAGTTTATTCAAGCTCAATTGCACTTTTTTATAATAAAAAATATTACTTTTATAGGACTGTTTTTAACAGTTATATTTGAAAGATTTGTTTTATCACTGTAAACTTAATTATAAGTTTCTGTGATAAATAAAAAGCACGTTTCTTTGATTAAAGATGGATTACACAAAATGAACCTATTTAGTATATATAAAATAAGTTATAATTTATTTTATTGTGTCAAACTTTAAATTCAACGCCTACAACAGCGAAAATTATCGATGAACGTGAAAAGGTTTTTACCACGACGGGAACAAAAGTTTGTTTTACTAGTGCTTGAAGCGTTAAACCTTAATGACAATTTCTTGTTCGTTTATGAAGTTAGAATCAACTTTTTACTATCCATAAAGTTAAAATAGCCGTTCACAAGATGCTCGGTTCGTATCTTCTTAGCAGAATATTTTAATTAATAAAATTTTTTATTATAATATTATATTCCTTTAACGATTCTGATATCATAAATCGTATTTATGTTTTATGATTGTTTAAATATCAGCAAATAAGATAGTTTTAATTTTAAAGATTTAAAAATACATGAATTTTCTCTATAATATTTTACTTTAAATACGATATTCTAAATTAATTTCAAGATTAATATTATTTTTGCAACAATTTTCTAATATAATTATAAAATTGAACAATCTAAAATAAACTATTTTCTTTTTAAATGGATATGTGATTGTTTGTATATGTGTCAACGATGTCAACGTGATTGTCGTTATCTCTTTCTTTCTAATTCAAAATATTAACGTGGAATATATATCTAAAGATTTAATCCTACACAAAAATAGGTGCGATAGCTCAGTAACCTCGAATGGTGGCACGGCAGAAATGGCATCGAAAATTTTCGTATCGCGGCAGAAATTGCATTCCTCCCTCCTCCCATCTGTGATCTTGCACGGCCATTTCAATTTCGCGGGTATTCCCCGTTCCGGGAGATACGATCGATTGACGCGTCATAGAAAAATAGCAGCATGCGATTTACAAATTTTTTGTTTGTGCCTATGCATGTTTGATATTTTATGATTATGCTATTTAATTGATATATTATGCCTTTTAAGATCTACGTTTAAAGATATATCTACTAAAATTCATGATTTTTTGATCAAAACTAAGTATAACTATATAATATTCACTCTTTTTCATTACAGTCTTCTACATAAAAAGAATTAAGATCTTGCGTACGTACAAAAAGGATTTGAATAATATTTGATCTCTTTCTGTTATTCACATTGCAGAAAAATTAATCCTTAATTGCACATAGATAATTACATGTAATTATTTATAATAAAGATTAGCTTATAAATAATTATCTTTATATTTCTGACATGTTACAGCATTGAACCATAAATAATTATTATTTGTTATTTCTCTCGTGCATGATCCTTTCTTGAGAGATTTTTTTACTCTCTGTGATAGCATTATAACGATCGCTCTACAGCAAAACGTGCAACTATGTGCCACGAATTTGCATACACTAACGGAGTTCCGTAGAACTAGTGCATAGATCCACAGATATTACAAATTGATATGCTTGATGGCTGTATATCTGTGTTCACAGTGACAAGATGAGGGTGTAATAATAATGGTAATGATAATGGATGGATAATGCGCTGTCACAAGTATTAAAACTTGTCTAGCTTTGTAAACCGACGATTGAAATCGTGTGTGAAGCTTCAATTCCATTATATAAATCGAAAAATTCTCCAGATAGAGATCGATATTCAATTATGTATTAACGATAGTTTTAGAAAGCATTTTATCCGTCAAATGATTTTTTCAAAGTTATTTCGACGAAAAAAGCGCGAGATTAAAAAGGAGAAATAAAGGAAAAAAAAGCATAAATTATTTGATCAATTTAAGAAAACTGAGAAAAAACAAATTTTTCTTCGATATAGAAAGTTTGTAATCATTTATGATTTATTTTGTTTTTATTCGTCAATATATTATATTAATTATTTTGAGTAATAGTAAAGTATCAGATATAAAATTTCTGTCATGTTCAGTTCAATTTAATTAAAAAATTATATTTGGCTATCGTTTGTCCATGCTTGATTATCTAATATCTTTTAATTTTTGATATTCCGTAATAGAGTATATATATAAATGTGATGCTTTTTAATTTATTTTCTAGTATCCATCACAATTGAAAGAATATTCTTCTGATAAAGCGCGCGCGCCTATGTATATTTGCGCATGTGATTTTTGTTTTTATATTTATTTAATCATTTTTTCAGTTTATTTAATCATTGTTATTTAATCATGTTTGTTTAATAATTTTTCAGTTTGTTACTCCATTAATTCGTTGAAATTTGTATGTATGTATGTTCAATTTCACGTAAGTTTCACATCGATCTTCTCGCCAATTACTCAATTACTAATAAGCGACATGTCACTACATCGGATATATCTCACGCATGCCGTTAGTAAGGTCTGTAGAGGGAAATGTAGATGTACGGAGTAGTGTGGAAGTTATCAAGAGGATGGCCCCATCAAATCACTATCGTCGGTCTTGCCCTGAGAGAGAAGTTACCACGTTACTTTATCGTTTCCTCTGATACAGTAAAGTGATTAATGCCATTATATTGAACACGAACGAGTAAAGAGATTCGATCAAAGCGGGAAAAATTCACGTAAAAATATTGGGAAGTGTCTTCCATTTAGTGACACAAGTTAATACAAAATATCGTTCTATCTTTTTTTGAATTCCATGAATAACAAAGACAGAATGATACTTGTGTCGACTTGTGTCACTAAATGAAAAGCACTTATTATTATAGATACCAAGATTCGGCTTGACCGAATGCTCTTCTTCATACATTTATTTTGAATATTTCTCGGTTCATTTTTATTTAACGTTGTTCATTATGTTATATCATCTATAAAAAGTTATGTATCTACAAAGAATCTAATTAAAAATCTAAAAATTAGTTATTGAAACATTGAAAAATTATTAAAGTAATCAAATATTTGTATTGCATTTAAAAAAAGTTCTATTTTTCGATGTAACAGAATCGGAATTAACTAATGAGATATGACGAGACGTTAATTATCTCGATATTACGAAACTAAAAATACGTAAATTATAATATTTTGTGCAGATAGATTTATATTAAATCTTTCTAACTAATAAATTCTTGCGATCCCACAATAAATTCCAATAATCTGTTTCCAATAAGTATGAAAGTAGACCATTATCGACGTATTTTTAATAAGCGTAAAAGAAATTTATTTAGCGAAAAATGCATATATAGTTTCATCGGAATAAATAATATTTCTTACAAGATAGACATATTAGTTCCACGAACTTCCTCTTAAAAGCAAATGAAGGAAATATTGCCAATAATTCGTTAAGAGAGAAAAAACTATTGTTGTCTTTTCAGTTATTTTTAGTGAGAGATAAAAACATTTATCTTAAAACATCACGAGGTGACTAGATACTAGACTGCTAGGAATATGAGCTTATTGCACGGTTATTGGATAAAAATGAGTAGGAGCTCGATCGAAAGAAAAACCCTGGGAACTGCTGTAAGATAGAACTGCGCGGCGTAGCGTAATATTTGTTGTGAAAGAGGCTTTTGTCCGGAAAAATTGAGATCTCTGAAAATAGATCTCATTTAACCGTTATTGCGAATATTAGATGTCTATATATATAATATATACATACATATATATATATATACATATATTTCTAACAATATAATTAAAAAGGTATAAACCACGAACGCCTGATATAGATGGCTTAAGTATTATATATTTGATATATTACAATAAATAAACGTTTCGGTCTTGAATCAGACCTTCTTTAGTATTACATTAAGTCTCAAAATTAGAATATTACGCATATAAATAATTTAAGATATTACAAATATCCGTTAAATACGTTACTAGAAGATGTTTAATTCCCGTTCAGTGATATATGTGATTTTTTCATTCAACGCAAAGTGATCCATACGAGTCAGATTGTCTAACAGATCTTGATACGTGAACCAAATTCAATAGGTAAGCAAATTTTCTCAATTTCATGTCCACACAAAAAGTTCCAATTTCTGTGTCGAAGATGAGATAACTGCAATCCAAACGTGGAAAACAATTTGACAATGATCAATGCTAAAAACGTTATATTAATTTCCGTACAAGTTTGACAGTTTATATACATTTACTGAGTCAACGATGGAAAGTTCTGGAATTATGTAGAGGACGATATGTTTAGTAACGGTAAATATGATTCGGGTAACTTTTGAGTCTACATATATTTCTTCTCTTATTTTGTGATAACATTAATTTATTTATTAAATAAAGTCTTTGTTGCTATAATAAAAGCAAAGGCCTTCTAAACGAAATAATGTTCATTTTACTTGAAATTAATATTAAATTTATTAATAATAAGAATTTTATAGAAAGATGCGACTAGACAAATTATTCGTCTACTTGCACATAACAAAATAAATTTTTAATGAAATTTACTCGAAAAGATAAATATAGAAGATATTTTGCGGATGGTTTCTTTATCAGTTTTTTTTTTAGAACATACCTTTTGTCCTCACGATGTTTTGCTGGATTGTTTCATTCTTCGATGGTACCGTTTGATACCGATTTGTACAGCTGATCCAATACGATGTTCGCAAGTACCTGGCACGAAATGAAGACAATTGAAGCAATTTGAAGAGACACTCAGCCGCAGGTACCACCGCACGAAAGATATCTTTGAGTTCCCCGTGTTTTTTCCTCTTCTATGCAATCACACACATACACACACACGCACATACACACACACGCACCCAATGCCTAGCCTCGTCTTTCAGGAAACGGTACCGTACCAAGGGCATAAAGTTGTACCGCCCAATCTTTTCGAGGCTCTACTACCACAAATTTCTTTCCACGTCGTTAGGGTCACGTACATGCTACAGAAAATATCAGGGATCGACTCCAACTCGAAATAATCTCCTGCGATGACATTAGCAAAAGACGCGAGTCTTCCTTCGAATCATGTCTTGAGAACATTGATATTCCGGTAGTGACGTCAACGATACGCGGTAATTCTCTTTGCCGAAGTCATGTCGCGAACGTAATCTCTCATAATACGTAACTTAAACAGAAGTACGATGACGTCCCGTTCGGCTCCACCGGACGCATGTCGAGATTCCCCTTGGAGACGGTTAAGTCAACAGATTCGAGCCTCGCGATCGACCGACCCCACCGTCCTTGCGGGTATCCATATCCCCACAATTTCTCGTCATTTCACCCTTTTCTTCGATCTCTTTTTGACCTCAAGACGCTCTTCTTCTAGTTTTCCGTCTAGTTCGTCGAACCTGCGGTACCAGAATCATGCTTCCATCCTCTACCTGTTCATCGGTTTCCGTTTATTATTTTCCTTTCTCACGCACGCAGACACTCGGTAAGTGACTTGAACTAAGATCAGCTCCTGGACACATCTTTAGTCGAAGACAAATGTATGTCTCTCATGCTTTCGATGTTAGTTACGAGTCTTTGAGTGTTTGCAGCGAAATATCAATACTCTTGACAACGAAACGAGCGAAACTGGAAGAAAAGGTCGGAGCTGAAAGCAGAATCTCGCCGTTTGATCGCGTTCAATACTTGTCACTTTGAAATCACTTTATAGTTCACGCCGTCTTGCACAGCACTCATTTTTACTCAATATTTTTATTTTGTGTCATCGTACATCTTGTTTCCGAAAACAAGAGAAAATATTAGAGTAAATGTTAGGACTTTTTTTTTAAATTAAAAGATTCATCTTTTATCACTTATTTAATCAATATTTAGTCACTTGAAGAAAAAGTAAATGGAGGAAAAGTAAAGGAAGAGAGGAATATAATATGTTGAAAAAGAAGTGAGAAAAATAAGAAAAGATGAGTGCATGCCTATTGATTTTATCATTGCGAAGAATGTTTTATTATTTGATAGCATTAAAGAGCACTCTAAGGAATCTCTTCGCCCATTACAGCTCGAAAATTTCTAATAAATTTCCTAGTTTTCTCCTCCTTATTGCAGCAACTCTGCAACGACCTACGGTCCATGAATTACTGATGCGTTTGCATATCGACGTGCGCGAAACGCTAAAACGAAACGTGTATTTTTGGAAGCGCCTGCTATGCAGGGCAATGTTTGCAGAATTCTACACAATGGAATACTTAAGTGTGAGTCACTGCATAGCACTTCGTAAAAATACCATAGCTATTTAAATTTCTATTATACTTTTCTTCTAAAGGATATATCTTCGATATCTCGCATTTCCATTTCGTGAAATATATCTAGCGTATAGAGTTCAGTTGTCCGTAAAGTAAACATCCTTGACGTAAATATGTATAGTTATAAAAGAAGCAGCAATTGATATCCTCTTATATAATATGTAGCTTTTTGTAATACATATTCCTCTAGTTAAGACTGTATAATTATTTATTTATACATATATGTATAGATTGTTTTTCCCTACATTGAACTCGTAATAACAATAAAATTAGAGTTAATCGAGTTCTTTTATTTTTGTAATAGAAATGTATGGACATTCCTTTAAGATATGAAAATTTATGCTTTGATCAGAATAGCTGCTGAAAGCAACTGTTACAATTTTTGCATAACGAACAGCTGGCGAAGTCTTTCTATCAGTCCCAGCTGTTGGGTTGAAATAAACGTATACATTCACACGTTTTTTGACAGATGAAAAAGGTATCCGAAAGAAGATGTCCAAAAGAGAAAAAGATCTGCGGATATATAAAGGCATAAATACTTCATTGAATTGTTGTATAACATGGCTATTTATACGGATTATCGGGATGTGTATATGCTACGATGAGATATGCACTTACGCGTACATGTTCAATATGAGTACTACAGTGCAACAATGAGGAAAACAAAGTGGGCATGTTAAACGAAAATAATACGAATAATTTTTTCACTGAGAGTTTCATATAATCCTTCATTTTTATAACGTCATATAAAAACGTATAAAAATTTTAGATGGCTAAAAAATCCTTAACATATCGTAATATAGTGCACTTAATGAAGAGAAAAAAGTGGGGACATTATTCATAATTTTTACTCTTTTTTTTCTCTTGTTTTCTGTGTGTCTTAATGTTAGTAATTTATATTCATTTAAGTCAACCCGTAATTCTTTTCTTCTCTTCGCCTTTTTATATCTTTCTCGATCATTATTGTTCACAGATATCGTGATCAACGTTTTGTCATGAAATCTTTCTTCTAGATTACACGAAGAAATAAGTAGATTTTCTATTTTCTCGCTCTATATTCTTCACTACGTTGCTCTCTTTGAATGATAACTGCAATCTTCGCAATTTTCATAAGAAAACGTGTAACTTTTCTTTAATTTCAAAATTTTGTTTTACGAAACAAAATTATCAACGGTGCACTTTAAAAGATATATTCGCATCTCACGTTATATCTGGAGAGAAAATACAAATATGCCGTTTACATTTGAGATTCTCCAATCTTTTAGAGAAATTACCAATGCTCTCTTTTTATCTCTTTCTTTCTCTCCCTCTCCCTCTCTCTTTCTCTCTCCCTCTCTCTCCCTTCCTTCTTCTTCTCTCTCTCTCTCTCTCTCTCTCCTTCTTCTCTCTCCCTCTCTCTTCTTTTGATCTTCTTTCAAATATCACTTTTCTTTTCACCTTATTTATTCACGCGTCTCTTCCAAAGATATTGCTGCCACTTAATAAATTTTACTCACTACCCCTCGCAATCTCTTGTTTTTAATTTTGATCTATGTACTTCGTCTCTAGATATGATTCGCATGTATTATGAAAACGCACGAAAAGTCCCTCAGGATGCTCGACATTTCCTCTTACTCCCTTTCATCTGCGATTATCACCACCCGTATCGCTGTATCACCCAACACGGATTTTATTTGCCGGCGGACGTGCTTGCCGTCCTCGCGGCGACGAGCAAAGCTGAGATAGACAACAGAGGAGAGGTGAAGCGAAGCAAGGCGAGGCGAGAAAGAAACGCGCACACGCGTACCTACACTTACACATTTGACGAGATAGAGAGAGTGAAAGAGAAAGGAAGATACAGTACGTGTATATGTTGGTGTGTGTGTATGTATGTGTGTGAGAGAGAGAGAGAGAGAGAGAGAGAGAGAGAGAGGAGCAGGGAGAGCAAGAGAGATAACAGAGAGAGGGGAGGGAGAGAGAGAGAGAGAGAGAGAGAGAGAAGCAGCGAGAGAAAAGAAAGAGATCGACTCGTAGGAAATGTGCTTACGGCACGAAGTCGCGCGCTCCACTGAGCTATCAGCGGGCATGCGTCCGCGTAGTAACCGGTAGCCCGCTACGAGC
>NW_017299892.1:2863449-2863891 GCF_001594075.2 Trachymyrmex cornetzi | reverse complement strand
GCAGCAGCACCACCATCGCCGGTCGCCCCCGCGCTTGGAACCCGTTCTCTCGCACCCGCCGGAGCGTGCGCGCGCGCTCACCTGCGTGCGGGATGCAACAGATGCACCGGACATGAATCCCCGACCCAGGGTGCGGTGCATGTATGCAGTTACGGAACAGTCGCGTATGTACAGACCCATTACACAATCGAACGTAACGAAGAATAGAAAAAAAGATAAAAGGGAGACCGGAACATATATCGATTTATCGTGCCGGGTTATCTTTAGAAGATAGCACCGTTAGAAAATCGCACCTTTGTTCGTATTGTATGTTCAAGAATGATTTTGTTTCTTCTTGGGAAAACAGCTAGCGCAGCTAAACATAGACAATTTTTATGCATTATTATTTACAGAAAGACTTTTAATATATTTGATATTTCATATATACATATATACATATATA
>NW_017299892.1:2843742-2863226 GCF_001594075.2 Trachymyrmex cornetzi | reverse complement strand
CATTGATTTCCCATATAATACATTATAACGCACAATTATACAATTTACTCTGTAATAAATAATATTGCGCCACAAGCATCATTATTTGTTAAATATAACTTGCTCATCAATAACGATTTTATTATCAAAAATCGTTATTGATGACCAGATAATATTTAATAAATAATAAGGCTTTTGTGAAGTATTACTTATTGCAATAAATTATATATGTTTAATTGCACATTATAAATAAATAAATTATACTAATAGAATTTGCTATTTTATTATTTTTCAAAATTACCTCTTTTGATATAAAACTAAACCTAAATAAATTGGAGAATTTTATATCATTACGTACATTTTCTAATTGTATACAAGGAGTTTCTCATTGACACGTATCTTGTTAGACTTTTTGCTCTTTGGAAAATCGATGATGTGAGATGCAACAGTTACAACGTCATAATATAGATACGTTAATTATAAGGTCATAATGCACTGATGTAATCTATCTATAAATGGATATAGTAAAGAAACAGCACATAATACAACATGATACATAATACAACCCTCTCTTAGAAACTAGGCCAACTTAAAGAGTATCCACTTCTATACTATGCCTCACAAACATCAAGATAATGTATAGCAATAATTTCAATAAAAGTACTGGCAAATTTAAAAATTGTTACAATATTTTTAATTATTAGAAATAACGTCAATTAAAAATTTTGTTTTCGCTTTTTGTCTGTAGTTCTTATTTAATAACGAAAAAGTAACAAACAAAATTTTCCGATTTGGTATTAAAAAATAATTAAATCAATTTATTATAATTAAATACATTTTTTGTATTTTAATACATAATGCGATTCTTCTTGAAGTCATTTGTTTTTATTAAAAAAAAGTTAATTGGTTAAAGAACGAAGCATTAAAAGATGACTCTGAGAAAGTGTTCTGCATAATATCATAAATTCAATTGAAGCAATTAAAATGGTTGTAACTCAGGCGGTAGAAAATTCTGATACATAAAAGAAAATTCTGTGTTGTATCTTGAATTTTTAAAAAAGCTAATTGAGAGAGAGAGACCCTTATTTTGTATCTGTATCTTTTAATGACAGTCTTTATGTGATCGTTACATTATTATTAAAAGTTACAGAATATAAGGGGCACCTCTCTCTCTCTCTCTCTCTCTCTCTCTCTCTCTCTCTCTCTCTCTCAATCAGTTTTTTTTAAGGATTCAAAATGCAACACATTAGAGTTTTTTTTTATTTATATAGCGTACCTATATTTATAAGAGAAAAAGTGCTTACAAACTAATTTGCTGGTGAAATTTCCATATCAATTAATAGGTCAAGATAGTTATTTTATGTTAGTAATTTGATTTTATGATAATCTAAAGCAATATATATAAGTTTACGTCTTACGGTCACTGTTACGGAATTGTGTGCGGCAGCCCTAATAATACGCGGTCTACAATGGTAGTAGCAGTAGTGGATGAGACTGCAAGAGTAACAAATTAACCAATCACAGTTGAATGTGAGAAAAATAGTCGACTGTGATTAGTCAATTTCTTACTCTTAAGCCTCATCCATTGTGCTGTCAGTGCCAGCATCGTAGTCAATACGGTGGCAAGATTCTAATCCAACTAGCAGTCCAATAGGAAAACAAGCATCGTGTGCCACAGATTTTAAATCCAACGAAGAATTAAAGGCAAGAATCAATCGTATTAAAGAATCACTGAGCACTAACTGATTAGTTTTCTCTGCTGAACGCAACCATTGGAAGATTTTTACAGGAATTAAAGCCCAATCTCACCAACTCCGATTAAGCTCGGTCGATTAAGTGTCGACCATGATTGGTCAATTCTGCTGAACAGCGAATGCGATTGGTCAGTTTCAATGTAAAGGCCGCAGCACAGACTCTTGCATAACGCATAATGCATAGTGCATAGGTGGGAATCAACCAATCGAAATTCTTCTTTTCCATGGAATGTGAGGAAAGGAAAGCTTCTGATTAGTTGATTCGCTTATGCACTATGCGTTATGCGTTATGCAAAAGCTTGTGTCTGGGCTCTTAACAATCGACCGATTAGATTAATCGCAGTTGGTGAGATCGGCCCTAATGTTAGATTCACACTGCATCCGATTTGCGTTGTACGACGCTCTGCAACCAATCAGAAAATAGGATTCCGTTGAT
This sequence comes from Trachymyrmex cornetzi, assembly GCF_001594075.2. Taxonomy (NCBI): domain Eukaryota; kingdom Metazoa; phylum Arthropoda; class Insecta; order Hymenoptera; family Formicidae; genus Trachymyrmex; species Trachymyrmex cornetzi. The sequence goes on along the minus strand of NW_017299892.1, from coordinate 2,861,057 downwards.
ACGAAGCAAAATCCATCGGAATCCCGTTTTCTGATTGGTTGCAGAGTGTCGTACGACGCAAATCGGATGCAGTGTGAATCCAGCATAAGTGCATTTTGATAAAATAGAATAATTAAAGACAAGGGTATGTGTGTCAATTGTGACTTGTGATAATGTATTACTCCGTATGTTTTATTAGCATGGACATGCATTTTATCTCACCTTATCTTTTTCGATATTACGATTTTATTGACAAAATAGATGTACATACCTTTCTAATTTGTAGTTTTCATACTGTTAAAATGGACGTGCGCTGGTTTACGGGATTCTGATGGCCTCACGAAAAAGGTCGACTAATTTGCTATCTAACTTCTGTCTACCGTCGGTGATACAGTGAAGACGTTTATTTGTCAGAATATCGAAGTATCTACCCTTTCATATTCTTTCACGTACTTAGTGGACGAAGTGTCGTGTGTTTGGCCTTTTGCAACTCAATTAAAGATTTTTATTGAACAAATTATACGGTAAATATAAAGATAAATTATTTTTTTCTTAAGAAAACTATTTGCTTTTAATATGTGATAGAATATTCGAAGATGTTACGTGTGAATTAGCTTTCAAACTGTACGAGACTCTATTCTAACCTCACTTATCGCGTAATTTTTGTGATAGTTTTCGTAATTGTCTTTTAGCAAGATGTATATAAATGTACATTCTTGCATAACACGTTATTTGAAATATATTTTTGAATGTCCAAAATATAAATTTAATTCTTTTTTAAAGTAATCTCGAGATTTTAATATAGATTACTTAAATAACATTAAGTAGTATACAATAAATAATTATTAAGTATAGAATGCAATGAAATAAAAATATCTTTGCAATAATTCTTTAATAATTATTCTTGTTTTATGAAAGTTATATTAATCCACTATATTATTTTAAATAATTGTTATTCTTACATGGTTGCTGCAGATAAGATATGGAGGAATATGCAAGAGAACCATGTCCTTGGCGGATAGTTGACGATTGCGGAGGTGCCTTTACAATGGGTGTCATAGGCGGAGCAATCTTCCAAAGTATTAAAGGTTTCCGTAATGCACCAAGTGGATGGAGGCAGCGTTTCACAGGCAGTGTTGTAGCGATTAGGCAACGAGCACCTATTATCGCTGGAAATTTTGCTGTATGGGGCGGAATGTTTTCCACAATTGATTGCACATTAGTCCATTTTAGAGGAGGAAAGGAAGATCCTTATAACTCTATCATTAGTGGCGCAGCAACTGGTGGAATTTTAGCAGCAAGAAACGGGCTACCAGCAATGGTAGGCAGTGCAATCATTGGTGGAGTGCTTTTAGCATTGATAGAGGGTGTAGGAATTTGTTTTACGCGTCTCTCTGCTGAACAATTCAAACCACCTGCATTGGTTGAAGATCCATCACAACTTGGTCCACCGCCGCAGGGCTATCCATCATAATGTACAACCAAATTCTTTAGATTTTTTTCAAATTAGAATGAAATGTTCAAATAATGATGTTCAATGTGCTTTGCATCAGAATATCTCTTGAACATCTTCTTTTGCCAATGTTAAATTTATATGCAGCATGGAAGTCTTAGATTTAAGTTTGAATAATATTTTATGTTGTTTTCTTATTGCTGTATTCCTTTAAATCCTCCAACTAGAAAGCCAAACACAATATTTTGTAAGACCATGTCCTGTAAATACATATAAATTGTAAGTAACAAAAATAAATGCACAGACAATATAATCATTTTTATTATTAAATATCTTATACAAACTTATAAAAAATTTGTATACTCTACAAATTTAATTATTTTAAGTATCATATAGCGTAATCACAAATTAAATTTCTAGCATCTATTTAAGACATCAGATCAACAGATAAATTCATCATCTTCAGTTTCTTCTTCGAAATTATTTATGGATGGTGCTACAGATAAATCTAATTGTTCTGTTAGATTTTTTGAATCGTCTACTACTGGCTCAATTTTCACACAGTTATTTTTTATTGATGCATCTGGTAATATTTCTTGTCCTGAATATTCTGATCCAAGTAGAGTGTTCCTCAAATGTAATCGTTCAACCTACAAAATTATTTGAGGTATTTTTAATAAAATTAAACTATTTGATGAGACCATTATTTAATATTTAAATTTTGACAAACCTGTAAAGCAAGTATTTGCTTCTCAATTTTGGATAGCATGTCAGTCAGAAATTCTTTTTGGTTCCTTAACCGTTCGCGATATCGCGCCATTTCGTACGGAGAAATTCGTGCTTCTTTGCTCATTGTCACAGATTGTTCTGCTGATTTTTCACACTTTACACATCACGTTGCTAGTCGATATTGCTTTGGTACGATGATTATATAGAATACTATTTATTTTTAATCGAAATAAATCCGAATTACAATATTTATATCGCTCCACAAATATATTTTGATTGTGCTCAGAAAATACGAGTTCAATAACTGACCAATAAATAATAAACAATTATCTCCGACCAGAGAGAAACTTGAGAAAGACCATACCTTTTTCCTGTTACCGTTGAAATCGTCCGTGCACTACCGCCAGTACATCCATTTTCAGGTTAGGAACTACGTGACTACATATATTTTCTGACACTACCGATAAAATCATATCGCCGACAGTAGATGTGGTTCGTCTCTGTACTAAATCCTCGGAACAAAAGCGTGCCGACTATCCATAAGAGGGTTAGTTTAATGGGTCTTTGAATGAAACAATTTTAATTTCGCATCTCCTACATATATAAATAAAAGGCCTGTCTTTTTTGGCTGAACTTTTGCATCAGGTCATCTTTCTTCCTTTTCTTTCCAGAGGAAAAGAAGAGGAAGAAAGATGAACTGGTGCAAAAGTTCAGGCAAAAAGAACAGGCCTAAAAGTTGTTGAATTTTAAGGGCTAAATAATCTTTTTCTGACTCTTTCTTATTAAATATTTTGTGTAAGTTTTTGGAATCTAAAATGCGACGATTCGTATTATATATTTATCGCGATTACATTTTAAAAAGAAATGCGAAAAGCGGCACGCAACACAACTACCTGCCTGAACGAGCCTCGGGAATAGAATGACTGCGCAGTAACTACGCGTAAACGTGACGCGCCGCGCCGCTCCGTGCCACCCCGTACCATCCCCTCCCCAAGGCCGCGCGCCAACCGTCTAACTGTCGAAATAATATAACGAATATTACAAAAATAAGTAAAATAATATATTCTTTATATTTTTAATGTTCTCCGATCAAGCTTTATTGCACGGTTTTTACTTTATTTCTTAGATTCTTTACGCATTCACGCAGCTTATGAATATCTTAGTTTAATTGTGTTACAATAAATGATTATCAGTTTATAATAATCAAACAAGTTAATTTAGTGAATTTTTGTCTTATAGTATCTTATAAAATTACGAAGTTATGTTTCTTTATGCAAACTTTCAGCTCGTTTTTACCAAACATAATTAATAGAGTATAACTCTTTTATTTTAGAATAAGACGTAAATGACAAAATCATTCACGTCTTATTCTAAAATAAAAGAGTTATTTTAGTATTTATTATTTCAAGTAACAAGATTTCTAACTTATTTCTTATTTAATATTTTAAATAAGTTTCCTGAATCTATTTTATATTTTATATTTTAAATAAATCGTATCAGGTTCTATTACTGATTCCTACGATTTTATATTTTAAATAAATTTCTGAAATTTATTTTATATTTTTTATTTTAAATAAGTTGTAACAGTTATTTTACTGAACCATCGGTATTATCGGCATTATATGCAAGTTTAAAGAATTTTTGAAACACATAGAATAATTTGCTGCAATAGTAGTGTCATAAATTAATTTTTTAGCTAAAAAATTAAATAATGATCAACAAGATATTTAATACTTTTAACCAAAGCTGTATTGAGCGCAAATTGTTTCGCAATATTAAGAAAATTTGCATGTATCTTCATAAAAGATATATAGAATATTATCAGCCTTTGTTTAAGTATGAATCATTTAAAAGAATAATAAAAATTGAGACATAATGTTGGAATCAAAAATACTCCACACGCAAACAATTATTGATTACGTTTACAAGAACAGCGCAAGTAATATAGGATTAAACTACGATAAATTATAAATTAATAAAAACTAATAAGTTTTTATAGACTCCTTTAATTAAAACAATTAATGAAACCATAAAAATATATTACAGGCAATAGGAGTCGACGCTGGTTATCAATTAGCGCAATTTTTCTAAATAGAAAAAATATAAACCTTAACTTTGAACGTTTCCACTCATGGTTTGATTGCTGATGAAGACTCAAACCATGAGTGGAAACGTTCAAAGTTAAGGTTTATATTTTTAGTATTAAGAAAAATTGCGCTAATTGATAACCAGCGTCGATTCCTATTGCCTGATGTAATATATTTTTATGGTTTCATTAATAGTATTAAACTAGTGCCGGAGATGCCACAAAGCAAAACGCGAAATGAACGACGATACTCGTTTGTCAAAATCGTGTAAAATATGAATAATTGAATAAACTGTGAATATTTTTCATACGCAATAATTGGGTTACTGTGTATTCAACGGCGCGCGGCGAGCAGCGAGGAGTGGGGGAGCGTGCCGACTGCCGCGTGCCGCGGCGGTTGACTACGTCATCACTTCGGCATTCGCTCGGCGACCTCGGAAGAAAACAGACGTTGTACGCATCGCTCTGCGTGTCGCATTAATCTACGAAAATTAAATATCTACGATCGCGAATTGATGTTCATCAATGCTCATAATTTGCGATTCGTGAACATGTCGACCGACTGCCGTTCGTCGAAAATATATAGCTATACTATCGCACGCTTAAACCCTGATGAAAATAAAAATCGGAGCGTAAATCGGATGTAATGGGAGAGTAACAGAAATGGGAGAGTAAACGAAACTTCTAGAAGGCGAAAATTGAAACATCAAAATGTAAAAGAAGCGTAAATGCTTCTTTTACATTTCATTGTTTCAATTTTCGCCTTCTAGAAATTTAAAAAGAGAGCAATAAAAATTGAAATACAATGTCGGGATGTGAAAAGCACTTTACGCGAGCAATTACGTAAAAAAATGCTAGTAAAAATCTTTTTTTACTTCTTGCCTTTTGTTAGCACATTGTAATTAATACGAAATATTTAAAATTATAAAATGAACGTCAAATATGTTTCTCAGTGTATCATAATGTAATTATGATATCATATTAAATGACTCGCGCTGCTAAAATTAGATACATATATGAAATTGTTTCATTAATCGGAGAACATTAAAAATGTAAAGAATATATTATTTTACTTCGTAATATTTCGACAGTTGGCGCTCGGTCTTGGGGTGGGGATGGCACGGGGTGTTTGATATTCGTTTCTAAAAGTTAACCGATTACACAGTAATTGCACAGTAATATAGATAATAGCTATATATATAACATTTTTCAGATTTCTTCTCTCTCACGGGTACACCTTGACGTGGTGGGAGAGCTCAGTACCCAGAGGATATTTACATGAAAATTACGGTTTTTCTCAAATATCTAAAAATTGTCAGATCTATCTGAATGATGTATCTAGATAAATTTTTAGAAATTTGAGTAAAATCGTCCTCTTCGTGTAAAAATCCAACGGGGAAGCTAACGTACCCTCGTCGCCGATTTACTTGAAAATGAACGAACCGCAGCCGGTTCGTCGCGTCGCGCGTTTTACTTTGGGAGTGCCGTTCAAGTTATCGGACTCAAGTTATAGTCCGCGCGCGATTATAGTTATATATTATTCGCGAGTGTTTTACGCGAGTGTCCTGTGCGAGAGGATGTCAACCCAATTCTGAGAGGAGGAGGAGGTCTGGAAGAGACATCGGACATCGGTGGAGCAACCTTGCGGTAAATATTATTTTTTACTTGTATATAAAATTAACCTTTTTTTGTTTGTTTTTAAATCATTTTCTTTGACAATGATTTAAAAATGATTATTTTTAAATTATTGTTAAATAAAATTAGCAAAAATAAATATGTATAAAATTTTAAAGTAATTTAAATAATACTTTAAAATTTTATACAAATTTATTTTTGCTAAGATCTTCTTTAGAGAATATATATAATTATTTTAGAAAATATATATAATTATTTTAGAAAATATATAATTGTTTTATATTTAATTAAATAATGGGTACAAAGTTCGATGCTTACAAAAATTATATTTTCAAAATTGCATGATTATTTTTTAGCCAACTGCATGCGTTCATATAGCAATTATTTTTTTAAGTAATGATTATTTCTTTACTCTGTTTTAATTTGGATTTTAATTTGTTTGTTACAAAATCATCGTAGCGACGTTGCTGATATAACTCCACTGCTGCGCGTCGAATTGGTGAGTGATAAATTAATGTTTTTATTGGGGTAACGAATGTAATTTTATTAATTACTAGTCAGATGGATGCCAGTGATTACGTGGTTTGTACCGGAAAGTCGTAATTATTTTCATCATGGAAAATTATTCCTTGTCGCTTTTCGTGAAGTCCGTAGTCGCGTAGTCTAGTTTGGTGTCTCTTTGGAGATTCTTGTACAGGATTGGAATTAAACCCGGGTTTTCTCGTTTGCAGTTACTGATAGTAATAATTTTGTTAATTAGTCAATGAGAATTACTACACATATTTTAAAGTTAAGTTGCAAAATTAATTCAGTGGTATATTTTAGCATACAATTTTCGCTTTCTTTGTTTTATATGTTCTCCTACTAGTAACAATAATATTTGTAATAGTATTGTCTTAATAACAATAAGAATTATTATATGATTGATATGGATATATAATTATTATTTGTTTAAATTCAAATTATTAAGTGAACAAATTTAAGTTTTATACAAATAATTTGTTATAGTTTTTCAATGATTGCTCTAACAAAAATATGGTTACGAATGTATATATTCAATTTTCTAACTGTTATTTTAAAATTATTTTTAGGTATTGGACATCCCGCTATTGCAGAATATTTTTAATTATTAATTTATATGTATATACATTTTTCTATAATAAAATACATGCAGATATTATGAGATTATATTTAACGAATATTATCGATTTTTGTCGATTTACATTTTTTTTCAAAATTCTTTATAGTCTTTCAACAATGTTATCTTTTAACAATGTGATTACATGAGTTAAATTAAAAATGTGTGGGTAAATAAAAAATTCAAGATAAGTCGAATAAATACCCTCGTATTAGCGGGATATTAATAATTGTAATTTTTGAAAAATATAAAGAATTGTTAAATTTTATATAATAAATTTTTTATTATATATATATAAATGTTCTTTAAAATCCCGTTATTATTGGGTTCGGCTCATCTCGAACAGTTGGTACCCGAGAAACTTTTATACCCATACATATAAAAAATTACATTAACGCATGTATTTTATTATTATTAAATATATTCCTTCGTAACCACTATTCCATATAAGGAAATCATTTTATCCGTTTATTTTTAATAAGAGATGATTTTTAGTGACTTGTGGCAGAACATATTTTCTCGCAAATTTTAATATTATATTAAAGATGTGTTAAAAATGATAATAGTAATATTGACACATGCTACCAAAATTATTACTATCGTAAATAGTCTGAAAGATTCGGGATTCACACTTTCCTGTAACAAGATCACTGGTATTTGACGGATTGCTTAATTTTTCTTTGCAAATGGATCTTGTGAATTTTGCGTAAAATCATATTAAGTTCGCTCTCCACTATGAAGATTGTTCTTCTTTGTATCGGATACTAACCAGCGTATCACAAGGCGGAGGGATTTTGATATGAAATTAAGTTTTATATTCGCAAATTAGTAATTAATAGTAAATACGATCTAATTGTTGTTAAATACGATCTAATTATTATAATTGTAATATCAAATTGTATAATGGATAATACAATGAAGAATAATATTTAAAAAGTTATTGCAATTTTATTAGCGAAATACAATAAAATAATTAGACATAAAAATAAAAAATAAATTAAAGATATACTTACCTGCAAAAACGGGCTACTAAATTTATTAGTAGCTCGTTTGTTTTATGGGTGAGTATACTTACAAAGAAAAGAGGACCGTCGATAAAATTGGCGGGGGTGGTAGAGGACCTCTATAGCTCGTTTTTGCTAAATTATATCTTAAATTGATAATATATGTTTAGAAAAGATTATAATTACTAATAATTATAGAGACTTTGATACATACTAGTAATTATGTTTGGTAAAAACGGGCTGAAAATTTGTATAAAGAAACATAATTACGTGATTTTATAAGATATTATAAGACAAAATTCACTAAATATAATATATATTAACTTGTTTGAATTTTCAATTTCGTTTATTAAAATTTAACAGTTTTTATTTACATATGTAGGAGATGCGAAATTAAAATTTTTTCGTTCAAGGATCCATTAAACTATCCCTCCTATAGATAGTCGGCACCCTTATTCTGTTTTGAGGATTTAGTACAGAGACGAACCACATCTACTTTCGACAATATGATTTTATCGATAGTGTCAGAAAATGTATTTTAGTTATGTAGTTCTCAAATTGAAAATGGATGTACTAGCGGTAGTATACGAGCGATTTCGATGGTAATAGCTAGAAAAAAGGTTGGCATAGCCTCTCAGGTTTCTTTCTACCTGTATTTGAATTATTCCATAGTGGAAGCTTCGTGGGTGTGCTCTTGCGCATATTTCTGAAAGCGTCAATCAGGTACTTTGTCCAAGTATATCACATTCAGCGGCAAATTTGAACAACGATTTTGTAGTAATCATACTTATAAAAGCATTTTGAGTAAATATTTTATTTAAATACAATATCATGTTGATTATTTTTGAAAAAAATTTTTTGTTAATATACATATAGTATACATATAATAAAATTTTATAAGATATATAGAGTATAAAAACGTAATAAAAAAAATATACCTTGTCTTTATATCATGGGTTATTCTATGGTGGAAAGTCGCAGGGTTGGGCATGTATTATATACGAGATTTTTTAACTTGTATTATACATGGTATTATATACAGTATGATAAAATAAATTAATACACCACTTAGTTTTGTACGTATTATTACCGATGAAATCATATTATTAAAGATTATCAACCCTAGGCAAATTTTTGGCGGTATAAAAAGGGTCCCAAGGGCTCACGGGTAATTGAAGAACGCTGACATTATCGACAATTGATATAAATTTGCTATTATTAACATAAACATTTGGCTAATAATGCTTATTAAATTCATGATTCTTTATATAAATGCTTTTATATAAATGCTCCATAAATAAATATGCACTTGTAAAGCTATAATATTTTATATGTTGCCGCAAAATTAAAATTTTTCTTTATAATTTCTGTTGATCAAACTTCGACGATAACATTGAAACACGCGATATACTATATTAAAGACCGACATCCTTACGGAAGTTCATGTCTTTGTTAATATTAAAGTGATTAAGAGTGAAAAAAACTGATAATATTGTACTAATTATATGATTTATTAGTTTAGTAGACGTGTTTATCGGTGTATATGCATTTAAAACTCAATATTTCCACCATGACTATAATATAATATAAAGTATTAGAATGCCAAATTAATTGACATTCAATATTTTTGTATAGGTTACGTATTATATTCAGATTGACCATGTCATGCACTCGATATTTATATAAATAAATTTTGCAGTCGATAATGTAAATTGCTGCATATGCTCTAAAACAAATAATTTTCTGACGTCTTTCGAAAATATTTGAAAGACGTCTAAAAGGCGTTTTTTGGAAAAGTCTTAAAGACGTCTAGTTCAAGATGTCTTTTGAATGTTTTTCAGACGTGCATGTTTTCTGGGATGATATTATCTACAATTGGTATTAAATTAGCAACAATAACATTAACATATAAATATTTGAATAATACATTATTAAATTCATGATTTTTTTTATTATATAAAGGCACAAATAAGTATACATACTTCTAATGTTATAATATCTAATATATTGTGCCGCAAGATTACAATTTTTTTCTTTACAGTTAATTATCTCCATTGATAATAAAACTTGGACGATAACGTTAAAATCACATTTTTAAATAAAAATCAAGTATTTTTTAGTTTCAAACGTATAATATATGTTTACGAAATAAATAAATCATAAATTAGTACTTATATATTATCAATTTTTTATTCTTAATCACTTAAATTTTAAGTCGCGCGACTTCCGTAAAATTTGTCTTTATAATAGTATCTCGTCGGTGTCTTCGACGAGATACTATTAGAGTCTAGAAGGTCGTATTCAGAACGCGTTTTTATTGATAAAAGTACGTTTTTAAAATCTAATATCTTTAAAATCCTATAATAGTATGCGTAACTATAGCATGTTAACGCGCTAACATCGTAAGCGCGTTCTGAATACGGGTCTTTATGTAAAACGTGAACATGGACTATACCCAGTCAAAAATGGCAATGGAATCGACATCGATTCCATTGTCATTTCTTACTGGGTATAGCTATGCTACGAATATTTCAGAAAGTCGATTATGTATCTTGAAATAGGATAAAAATTATCAAAAGTGAACAAATTTATTAGAATATTCATATTTTAATTGGTCAACACTTAGTGAATTTGCTCACTTTTATAATTTTCATCTCATTTTAAGATGCAAAATCAACCTCCTGATGGGTAACATGTACACTGTTAAATTTTATAGGGTCAAATTAATTTAATGTGAGTTGCCACTGCTCCTACTAAACATATCATTATTTTTAACTAAAATGATAATTAAATTTGACACTATATAATGTTAAATTGATACTGTATAGTGTCAAATATAATCATTGTTTTAGTAAAAGATAACGATATTATTGAATAGAAGCAGTGGCGACTCACATTAAATTAATTTGACCCTATAAAATTTAACAGTGTGTTATGTCGATCTTTTGGTTCTGTTCCGTAATACGTCCACAATTTTTTGGTTCTGTTTCGTACTATGTCCATAAAGCGTCATCGATACGCCTGTAAAGCAATTACAGTCATATATTCATTCAGTAATGATAACAATAATATTAAAAATGCACGTATTTTGAGAAAATTCCGTAAAAAGAAATTAATTTATTGTAACAAAGGGATATAAAAATGAACATAGTTAATACAATAATATTTTATTCTTTCTACAGAAGTTTACATATATTATAGACTAATGACATTTTATTGTATGTAGGAGGAATGTCGATCTTTTTGTAGGTACGGAGCATTTAAATGGACCATCATGTAATTCACATAAATATGTACGATTATATTAATTCGTATACGTTAAACGTGCGAATCTCTTCAACCTACTTGATAGTTCAGTTGCACAATCAGTTGTTATCTATTTTCATAAATTTACCAATAAAAAGTTTGCAATTTATTAACATTTTGTTCTGGATATTATAATCTTAAATTTCAGTTTATATTGGGATTTATATGTATTATGACTAATTTTATTGGCCCATAGTTTGCGTAGAATATTATTTACACATAAATATACATGCACGTTGTTGAGTGAGAATTAGAGAGAGAGATCTATATAGTTATATATTAAATTATTCCCAAAATTTTGTGATTATCAAGGATATTTCTGTCTAATATTGTTATCACGCGCGTTGAGATAAATATTATATAGAAATTAACCCAATTTGACTTTAGTATTGACTGAGGCTCCAATCTTCGAATAATTACTTAATAACATAATCATAAATTATTTAATCATAAAACCTTATTTCGAATTGAGAATTAAATTAACGCAATACATGTGTGTGTGTGTGTGTGTGTGTGTGTCTTCTAAATATTATGATTCCAATAGTGATTTATTCCAATAGTATTTTACATATACTTTGACATTTAATTCATTTTGTAATTTTCAAGATTATTATAATTATTTCACAGTAAAATAAAATTAACTCTTCCAGTATTGAATTAAATATACCAAGATATCTTAAAATATTTTTTGTTAAATATTATTCTTAGTTTAGTTTCAAAATAAAGAGAGAAGACATGAGAAATATCTATTTCATTAATTTAAATATGTGTGCATTTGTAGTTGTTCTTTAATTATATAATTCATTACATATTGTATGATGTAAATTGTTTTTTTAATAATATGTATTTATTATTATTTTAAACTGATACATAAAAAAGGTAAAATGTAAGATGGTTTCTTGAAAGAAATCATTAAACACAATACAATTTATTGATTACAAAGTACTGGAAGGATTAAGAAATAAGTAATTGACAGAATTCTCAATCAATCATCTTACTTTTAACACGAAAATGTGACATGATTTAATATCATTTTATTTATTTCGCATAATTGAATTAGAAATTCATTTACAATTATACAGTGAATTAAAATGTACAATCGAAAAAGTAATAGAGAAAATTAAACATTAAGTTATCGATAAAATTAACATTTGGGAACAGTTTAAATTTGAAATATAACCGTTATATTCGTTAATGTCGGAAGAATAATATTCGAAGAGAAGTTCCTAAAAAATTATATATTAATCAGAAATATATCAATTCGCGCGTGCGCGATCTTCAGCATTTACATTTACACATCTATAAATATCGCTATAAACTGAGGTACATGGTAACTTTGAAGTGAATGTAGGTTGTGTGGAAAGAGAAAGATAGAATTTAAACTTATACAATTTTATAATGCGCATTGGAAACTAAGATGTATCAAAATAAATAATATTTGAAATTAATGTACAATCTATCGTCTTTAATGCGCTAATTAAAAGAAATGAAAGTCGGGACGAAGAGACGATCCGGAATGCAACATTATAATATAAAACCGTATTGATACCGTTTTTGTGGCCTTAATTTCTATTCGCCACTTTTGAATCCGGATGAACCGTACAATATGATGGAATTACAATCAATGTCATACTTATTCTATAGTTTAGAAACGGGAAGATAGATGTATCCCGTATATACATACATATCACATACCTCTACTTTCAGGATACAGAATGACATTACTTGTCTTAACTTTTTCGCCGTATTATGTTCTCGTGACGCGCAGCCTGAAATAGTGAATTAAAAAATGACTCGTGGCTGCAGTAATTGTCATGATTCTTATTAAACTGTTAGCTCTGATAGTAACCGAGCTTTACCAATCATCGAATCATAGACCATAGTGCCGTTCGTTACTGCAGCAAAAGTCGCGTCAATCTTTGGAAGATGGAGGTGATTCTCTCCTGTTGTCACTAGAGAAGCTAGATAAACCGAGACCGCCGATTTCGTGACTGGACGAGCCCGTCGGAGAATTACTGCTGCTCCTAGCACCGCTCAGAGGCGTCACGTTCGTGCTATCCGCCGGTATTAGACCTTCCTTCATACGCTTCTTTTGCTTCATTCGTCTGTTCTGAAACCAGATCTTCACCTGCGTCTCGTTAAGCTGCAGCGTGGAAGCGATCTCGATACGCCTCGCTCGCGTCAGGTACTTGTTGAAGTGAAATTCTTTCTCCAGTTCGGTGAGCTGTTTATTCGTGAAGTTTGTGCGTCCTGTATTGTTGAAGCTACCGGCGATACCAGCCAATGAACCGGCTATGCAGCTCACTGTTCCGCTGGCAGTGCTTCCGTACACGGATGAGCTTGATCCTGCGGCTGCGCCGCCACCAAACTCGATTACGTTAGGATTTGCTTTCGTTGCTGAAACAAATTTATTGTTTTTGCTATAAATAGAATGTCTATGCAGAATAATTATATATTATAGATGTAGATGTCATCAAGTCATTTTTTTAGCTGATATATTCTTTAGTTAATTTATAATCAATTTTTTCTTATCGGAAAAAATAATATATATTCGGAAAATTATATATATTTTTTATGGAATAAGTTTCAATAGTTGTAGTAAATAATATTCTCGTTTTTGTTTAATTTTAATTGTATTTTGTCACAGCGCAATTTAAAATATAGTTATCAAAATAACCGAAAAAGATTTTCGTGAACTAAATATTCACTGAATAAAATTTTACTTTTATAGAAGTACGTTTGGAAATTTTAGTTCATTAACATGTAAAATGCAAAATTTTTAATGATTTATAATTGTCAAATATGACAAAAATAATTTTCTCATTAAACAAAAACGATCGTTCTATTTCTAATTCGGATGTAGTCTTTTAAGTATAATAGAAAATGTAACAGACACGAACGTAATATGTGTCGAATCAAGATCAAGTCAAATCCTTTAAGTGACAGTCGTTTGCCGGCCATAACAGCTGGTCACTATCCGGGGAGCAGTTTTAGGGAGATGACCTGTACAAAGCTGAAAGAACGGTAGGGTTGAGCCCTAAATCTGGATCAAATTGCATCAGCTGTAGAGCAAACATCCGCTGCGTCGCGTTACGTAAAATTTTTGATTTTTCTGCTCTATCGATGTTTCAGATATGATTGCTAATATTCGGTATTATCTTATAATATAGACAAATTTTTGCTTCGAAAGAGATAATGCAATTAAAATATTGAAGGGCAGAAGTGACAGGCTTCGACAGAAGGATGAGGATACATTATGAAAATTAGATTGTTATTTAGACTACGGTATGTAGCAGTCAATTTACTTAATAGCAGGGGACAAAACTGTCAGCCACCGCCTTAAAGTCGCGTCTTCCCTATTATGTACATTTTCCTTCGATGTCTTTAGCTTGGCCCCCTTCGACATTTTTATAATACATTTTTTGTTTGGTCTTAGGAAGTTATAATATTCTGATGTTCTTTATGCATCTGCAAAAATCATTTTACGTGTATCGTATATACTAAATATTTATATTATATTTATAAAATGACTTTTGTGCGAATTTTCTAATATAACCGAAAAGATCCGTCACTTATACCGAGACCCTGAGTTTAGCTTGCGGCCATTAAGCTTACGGTTTTCCAAGCCGAATAATAAACTTGGACAAGTTCTATTAGACGTGCCACTGCCAGATACAATGAAATGTTTCTCGTTTCTGCGACTCATTCATCAATTTAGCACTTTAACGGAGGACCGACTAGGTACGGTGCCGTTGATTTTCTGTACGAATTTTCTTTGGCAACAACGAAGGTGTTGTATCCATACAATGTAGAAGAAGAAACTTTGAATTTCTGTAAATTCTTAATATATGCATGCAGGAAAGTAGACATTGTTTTTTAAATAAAAGCGATTTATACCTCTTTTTAATAAATAAATAGAAAAAGGATTTGCTGTAGACTTAGAATTTCAAAATAAACACGATAGAAAATTGAATCTTCGTTACCACAAAGTATTATCGGCAAATTACGCTCGTGCATGTTACGCAGAAATTATATCGCGAGCACGCATCGAGTATTCTTACGTCAGCGATCTCCTTACTCTAAGCTCAACGTTATACTGCATGTACAGAGAAATTAATAGTCGCAGTTTTTAATGTTGGAAATCATTTGCTGCATAAATAAATGTGATATCGGCAAAGTAAGGAAGATAAAAGAATCGACATGAAGGGAGTTCTTAATAATACTAGCTGATTGTGAGCAAAAGAGGCAGAGTGTGTGTGTGAGAGAGAGAAATTGACATTTTTAACTATCTTCTATAAAACGAATGAATGTATCCTCAAAGTCACATTTTAGGACACTTTGATTATATTACCATTATAGTGTATTGTTCGATAGATTTTTCAAATAAAAAAATTTTCATTATATAAAAAATTATTTAATGTCACACCTAAATATCTACAGCAATGTAGCGAAATAGAATTTTATGGTTATAGCTGCGAAGTGTTCTCTTTCGATAAGCCGTAACAATATCGTTGTTTTTTAAACTCCAGATGACTAAATTATCACAAGACACGATGCGCGTATTTATTTAGGAACTCGGATGGTTGGCGTTGATGCAGATAATCCAGACATTATGTACAAATCAAATACAGCTGGATCCGTGAAATCGGTGCATCAATGTGTCAGTAAAAAAATCATTATGAGTTACGACTAAAAATGACTTATAAATAGTTATTTCCCCATCGCAGTTATTTTCGTTTCACAATCTGCGTCTCATCTTAAATCTAGAAAATTCTGTGAATTGTAGTAGGAAAAGCATCAGTGTGCCCGTATCTCTGTCCTCTCTGTAATATAATACACAAGCATCTTGTATTCTCCTATGTTTACAATCACCTTTCCTTACGTCATACTATCCCTATAGCTTTTAGCCTTTGAATAATATTTGAATTGCGTAATGTTCCTTGAAGAGGGAGACCATCGACGCATAATAGTACGTATAAGTGCAGATGATCATCATGGATGATCCTGTACGATCAAGAGATTGACTTCACACAAATAGCTGTCACTTTTTTTAAAATGCAAATTGAAAAATTCATATATCTTCGTGTACAATATATTATGTTCGTATATAAAAATCATACAACTAGCCGAAATTGTATTCTAATCTATATGATTACGTGTGTCAAAAATTTAAGAAACGCAAATAAAATTTTCCGAGCCATCTGATCTGTCTAACATTTTTCCCAGAGATAATATATCTAGCCGCAAGTTTATCACAAAAACTGACAAAACAATTTTGTCGACATAGTTCCTTCTATTGCAACCCTCTGTCAGTCATGCCCCGACGGTCGCGTTGATTTCAACATTATGATAGGTAATATCCTGAGTCACAGTCGCGTATGAAAAGGCAATGTTGTGTACCATAATACGACGTACGTGTGGAAGGGCTGCGTGCAGCACATTCGACATTCACACTCCGGGTTCCCCTGCGTTTACGTTTGTATGTGTTTGTGCGTTCATGAGTATGCCCGAAGCACTTCCCGGTGAAATTAGGCTCAGCACGACACCTCGTGAGAGTCGTTGATAAGTTTCGCGCGCTTTCTTCGCAACAACTCACCCCCAATTGGCACAGGTACTGTTGATTGGGATATGAAGAGCTTTTTCGTGAAATTCTTCATTCAAATCGCTATATCGATTTAATAAATTTCCAAGTCTTGTCATTTATTTCTATACATTAATTGCAAAGTTTGATCATTTCATCCTCTATAAATTTAAACTTTAGTGATACCAAAGTTAAAGTCAGAAGCTATTATTATCGATCCCTATGAAATGATACATATGTTATTAAATTCAATCGAAAATTGTTGATAACTAAATATATGAAGAAGAGTTCATAATATCATTGAATTCATAATAACACCCTGCTTGTGGCTAAAAGTAACGTGTAAATACTGTCTACGGCAATTGAGCCGCGTGAAGGAAGATTACACAGCCAGCCGTCGGCGG
>NW_017299892.1:2802499-2843485 GCF_001594075.2 Trachymyrmex cornetzi | reverse complement strand
GGCGGGTGGCAGCCCGGGTGGAAACACGCGAACGATCCTCTGATCCCCTCGCGAGATATCGGGCCACTCACTCACGCGTCCGCCGGCGACCCTTGCGGAGCGGCGCGCAACATGCCCAGCCAGTTGTTCGACTCTACCCACAATCTCTGCCTTCTCTCTCTCTCTCTTTCTCTCTCTCGTTCGACTTTCCTTCCTTTTTCTCCTTTAATCGGACATGTCCTCCTTCGTGTTTATCTCGCTTCCTTCCCCGTTTAGCCTATGCGTCTCTCTATCTTTAGCCCAAGCTCTTCATACTCTTTTTCTGTTTCTACGTATCTTTATTCCTCTATCGTCTTTCCTTCACTTTCTCTTTCTATCGTACGTTTTATTCCCTTCACTATCGTCTTCTTGGTCTCTCTCAAGTTCAGGGCTGGCGTGCACGTCCAGCGACACCCCGTTTTGTGGTTTAAGTCCCGCGGGATAACTTGATTAGAGATTTTCTGGAAAGTTTACATTTAGCAAGTACTTATTGCGTCTACTGGGATAATTCGAACCTTGCCGGTCAGCGAATTATTGCGTTCGTGCGAGCATAGTCACGAAGCATTTTTGTTCATCAATCGATAAAACGGTACGTAGTGCCTTGTTTATGCACAAGTAATATGTTGCAATATAGCTCGTTGCAGGGAAATTTTTCGTGACTAAAACATCTTTCGTATCAGAAATATAAATAATATTTGTGTTTTTCACAGAAAATTTAATATCACGTATAATATATTTATGAGTTCGACAAATTGTTATATAAAATAACGAATGATTAACAAATATGTCTATATCATTTCGCTTTAATTAAAACATAATATGCTATACGTTACAATCTTTTCCTATATATTTGTTTTTTATGTATTACATAATCAATTAATCATGAATGAATTTGATTACATCTAAGCGCACACGAAGAGACCATAAGAAAGTCGACGAGCCGATGGCGAGTTTGAACCTCGCCGTAATGCCGCCCCTGTATATATTCGGTCAGGGCGTCGATAGCGACATGCATATTTTAAGTCAGCCTAAAAGGTGATAGTCTTCGAGGAAGCAGGCTAACACCGAACGTGGGAAGTAATTTATGAAGTGTGTTCGCGATAAATATTGTTTATTTCATATTTTCTATGAGCAAGGATAGACATGGAGATATATGCTTATCTGATCATTCTTTCTTATTTCATCACTTTTACTGACGGGAACATAAAAAAAGATATTTTCTTAATTATGAAATGTTAAATATTTTATATAAACAGAACAATGATTTATTATTGCCTAAAATATAAATAAATTAAATCTTATATTTAATACATACAGATTACACGATTTTATCGTTAAGATTGAATGATACAAGAATTGCTCTAAGTGTGTGTAACGATAGTGTTTAAGAGGAGATCCTTAAATCGTCTATATTACCGACTAAATACAATAATTTTTATATGACAATTACTTTTTCCTCTTTTACATTTAAGAATCCTTTTCCAAGATCAATACTTAATAAAGTATTAGGTTGGAGAAAAAATTCTGCGACATTTTTTATCTTAAAATTGTATATACAATATTTTCGTTAAAAACGATTAAAATTTAAATTAAAAAAAAAAGGGTTTTACAGCTTTTGAAATCTCTCTACTTTCGAGTGCTATATTTTTTGAACTTATGTGAGTTTTGTAATTTTTACATATAGAAAACTACGAACTGAAAAAAATGAAAAATTTTCTTTGCACTTTGTAGGTCTGTAGTATGCTAAAAAATTTTGAACAAATTTTCGACTATCTATCATGAAAAGCTTGAAGCTTTCCCTACAAAATCATTTTTTGAAAATGTTCCTACGATTTTTGATTCCTGAGTTACTCGCGAATTAAATAAAAAGGAGTATTCTGACTTTGATTGCTCATAATTTCATTAAAAATCATCATATTGTAATATAAAAAAAAACAGATTCTTAAAGCTGAAACGTTGCTCTATCGAGTAATATTTAAAAAAACAAAATATATGTAAATTTGAGTTAAAAATATGACACATTACTTTTCTTTTAATCATTGCGCAATGAATATAAGAACAGTGTAATATCATTTTTAGCTCAAATTTATATATAATTCTACATTTAAAAAATTAGTAGTTGTATCATTTGATAGAGCAAAGTTTCAGTTTTAAGAATCTGATTTTTTAATTGTGATATGATGATTTTTAACGGAGTTATGAGCAATCAAAATCAGAATGCTCTTTTATTTAATCCGCATGTAACTTGGTAACAAAAAGGCGTAGGAACATTTTTTTTAAATAAACTTTTACAAAAAAACTTTAAGCTTTCATGTCAGATAGTCGAAAATTTTGCAACAAATATATTTTGTATATAATTTTAAGCTAACAAAATACCACAGAACTTTTCCTCCGACCCAATATACGCATTAATACGTATTTGTGAGGTAGAGTTTATACCAAAAATGAAAAAAATTATTTAAACTGAGATCTTCTTTACTATTTCTTATTCCAATATGGCGTTAGAGCTATTAATATCGTAATAATATTTGCTTGATATGAAGGCTTTGCAATCTGTACTTACAAAATTGTGGTTCAACAGTCTAGTAGTTTACATGAACAAACAACGTAGAGTTCTTAGAATTTAGTCTAATTAAAACGCTATTGTTCTACGAAAATTTATGCAGGGAATGGAAGTAACTCATTACTTGTAACGGACTTACAGTTACAAGTTATTTTTTTAATGTTACTTTATTGGTAACTGCGTTACTTTTTTTTGTAACTGTAACGTAGTTACAATTTTTTGGAAAAGAATTTTACAGGTACGTTTATCGTTACTTTGCACACGATTGGACACGGTTCGATTGGATACAAGCCACTCATAGCGCTTGAGACTAGAAAGCTCCCAGGCACCCGCCCGCTATGATTGGTGGTCGTCGATTTAAAAAAAGTAATGGAAAAGTAATGAAAAGTTACGATAAGTATCTCAAGTAACGGTAACTGTAATTTGTTACTTTTAAACAGTAACTTTCCATTCCCTAAATTTGTGTATTATATATATGTATGAGATATTGGTGTAGTAATAGGTATATAAAGACGTGTCGCATTTTTTCGGTAAACAGTGAAGCTCGTCGAAGAGTTCGAGTTTTACTTTAGGATTAAAAAATATAATAAATTAAATGATATAAAATTTTACATTTGAATCTTTTATTAATAATATATGATATGAAAAAATATATTAGTAAAATGTTAACATGACTTGGCATTGTTGTATATTATAATTTTTTTTATCATTATATAGATATCTCTGTTTTATAACAACAAGACAGTTTTATGGCGTAAATGGGATATCCTGATATTTTAATAATTTCTCTAATGGCATAGATTTCGAAGGGACGTTTCAAAGAACATTCAGAAGATATCTCTATGTCCTAAGAACTCTATGTTTGTCAGAACTTTCCTCAAATAAAGTGTGCTATTAGAGTTTGTCTTTGTTATATTTAGCACATACATAATTATATAAATTAGACGTAATTAACCCTTACCGTACCATCTACAATTTGGTGCCTCATCCATACCATCAAGGGTCACTTCAAATCTCTTCGTTTTTTCACCTCTTCAAAATAATTTAAAATATCTCTAAAAATTCACCAACATACTTTCAACTTTCTAGAATAAATATTGACTCTTTATTTTGGAAAATAATAAAATGTAGTATAATTTATAATTACCGAAAGACTCAAAGAAACTTGCACGAACAGGAATCGCTCGGTCACTAGTTACCCATATTAGTACGGTAAGGATTAAATTACATCCATGCACCATTCTTTGAATGAGACATAACAAATACAAAATATATTTACATCACTAAGCCATAATGGAAAAAGATGTAAATTATGCTTTGATTACATCTGCAGGAATGTATACTGTAGTCTGTAACAGTTATATCATTAAAATTATAAGATTGTACTTTCCTATAAAATTACATCGCTACGATGTGACATAATTTCATAAATTATATGTCACTTTTTCACAGTGTTTGAGCATATTTCATTACATTAATTTTGTTTTTGCATATTGAAAGAAGTGACTTTGTTGTATAAATAAATCAAGGAACAACAAATGCGATAAATTGATAAGAAAACGATCGATTAGTAAATACTATTACAAATTATTTCTCATTATTCGTCAATAATCAAAACGAATAATCAAAATAATCAGTATCGCTAGCAAATAAAGTCTATCCAAAAAATAAGTTAGGTTCTATAAGCCTATTTCTATTATATGCGATTAGTTAATTATTTTTATGCAGTT
Organism: Trachymyrmex cornetzi; assembly: GCF_001594075.2. Classification (NCBI taxonomy): domain Eukaryota; kingdom Metazoa; phylum Arthropoda; class Insecta; order Hymenoptera; family Formicidae; genus Trachymyrmex; species Trachymyrmex cornetzi. Next base: position 2,839,174 of record NW_017299892.1, on the reverse strand, counting down.
AGATAATAATGTATAAGATAGTCGTGTCGATTTTTCCTTTATAGATATAAGAATATAATGGATAAGTTAACATGGATAGAGTATCCAAAGATTTAAATTATGTGTCGGAAAGGCATAAACAATGATTGATTAAAGTCGAAATGGATAAAATATCATAAAACAAATAAGTATAATTGGCATTCTGGTTACCTTCTTTATAAAAGAAAAAAAAGAAGCTAGTATGTTGCCAGTTATTAACACAATCAGCTTTGGTGGGAACGAGTAATAAAACAGGGCTCGGCATAATGCGATGCACTTTTCGACTGATTTTCAACCGATCGGCATTAATTTAGGCTGCGCGTGGGTTGGTGAGAAAAGGGACGGCAAACCAAGTTGAAAATCGGCTGAAAAGTGCATCATGTGCCGAGCCCTGTTGTAAAATATCAAGTAACAAATGAATAACAATTTCACATCTGTGATGTCACAACGAGTAGTTGTGCATTGCATAAATGTGCATTTCATATGCATTTCATCTCAATATATGATTTATATCAATTGTTATATATCAATTTTGCTATTTCATATTTAAATCATATCATTGTTGTGTAACTACTATGGGTAAAATGGAACGACAAATTTGAAAACATTCTGCGTAAATTTATGTAACTTTTGATATAACTGTACAATTCAAAAAATTAAGATTATGTATATATGAGTTATGTTTTTGAGATGTGTTTGTGTTTACTGAAAAGCATTACAAATATTACTATATTTATATTTTTCTGTATTGCTAAGATATTACAATATATCGACAGCGGAGGTTTTCGAATGAAATTCTCCGTTTCTTGACCATGGCAAAGATATGGAATGATTACTGCTATGTTACGAGGGGACGTTCGTTTGTCTCGTTTTTCTCTGCGCGGTATTGCCAATCCCGCTATTGAGTATAGAGAGAAGAAATCGAGTTTAGTATGATAGATTGGGCGGGTTGACAGCATCACGACGGTCTTTCCGTCTCCTGTCTCGCTCCAATCTTGACTAAGGGTGGTTCGGGCGCGTCCCTATAGAGACCCTCTATTCTAGACCCTCTGAAGCATGTTATGGAAGCAGGGAAGGAAAAAGGAGCGCTATTGTAAGTCCTCGGCCAACCAAAAAAGTTAACCAACCAAAATCTAGCGAAATCGCCCCACTGCTCCGCTCCGCCCATCTCGTTATTTCCTTCGAATTTTCTTGTTGTAACGTATTCGTTGCGTGCTATGTTTTCTCAATCAGCGCTCTAAATGTAATTGCATTCAATTAATTGTATCACACGTAAAAATAATTTCCGTTTTTCACAGTGATCATGCACAGTTATTATATAATCTGATGATCTTATATATCTTATTGTTTATTTAAATATTAGTTTGATTACTTATCTTCTAAATATTTTCACAATATAATATTTTGTAAAGAATATAATATTTTGTAAAGAATATATTAAATGAACATTTACCAAAAAATGTTTAATATGTTTAAATATTCTTCGCTCATTTGTGTTATAATACTTTGGATTGATATTCATTGTTTATTATATTAAATTGTACGTATATAGAGAAAGTTAACAAGAAAAAATTTCTAGACTGTATCCTAAAAATTTTCAAGTGTAAATAATAATGTAACTACTGCAAATATTATATTTTTGACAAAATCGTGATAAGAGATTTGTCGAAGAAAATTGAATTGTACGCAGTGTATCAAAAATATCAAGATGTAACAGCAGGAATAAAAACGAAAGGGGTTAAACGAGGGTGACAAAGTTTCATTTCGGTTTGCATGCTTTGCTGCAATAAACGTCAGTCCCTTTAGTGCCTGCGATGGCGTTATTAATTCGATTATAATGAGCTATTAAGTGAAACGCTGGTAATTCCGACAAGCTCCATCAAACGACTAAGCTCATACTCACTCTCTGAGTTAGAAGATTGCGGGGAGAACCAGGGCCGTTAAGCAAATTAGTGTGAAGTTGGGGGAACTATTCCGGTCTTTTTAGGCCTTATTTTCAATGAACCACGCTACGTCACTTTCATGGCCATCAATTTGACAGTAATACGTAGTTATTTCTATGGAAAAGTTCGTTTTTCAAGTTATGTTAATAAAATAATAATCGATACGCGTACATATACATATACATATGCTACATATTATAATACATATAAGGTAACCATGCCCTACACAGTAAAAAATATTTTGTATTTGTGTTTGAAAACAATCCACTCAAATTCTTGTTAATATTTTGTGTTGAATTTTTTAATATATTTGAGTGTTAATTTAACGTAATGTGATTATGTTATTTAAATAGTTTGTGTTAAATTGATTCAATATTTCGTAGTGTCAAAGTACATAAATTATGAGTAAACAAATAAATAATAAAAAAATAATGTATTTTAAAAAGTAAATTTTAAAATGAATAAATAAAATATGTGTTAATTTAACATATAAATGTTTATTTATTATTGAAAAAAAAGTTTCCACAGTATATTTACAAATCATGTCAGTATTATTTTTTTCAGTTTGTCTTCTTAAATGATATTTATATTACCTTCTAATATATTCATATATTTTGTGTTAAATTAACACATAAATTTGGAATACGTAAAATGTGTTAAATTTAACATAAATTTTCCAACGGCGTGTATGGTCTAGTATGCTCTACTGGCTGTTGATAATTACATGGTAAATTCAACAGATAGCTCTAGTAAATTGTGTAGGTTGTTCGTCTGACTTGATTATATCAGTTTAATTATTGCTCAGTTTGTTCATTCTGTTATTGTCAGTAAAGCAAAATGCAGAACGTCGTAATCATGATGTAATATTTCATAAATAATTGCTTTCTCTGTCAAAAGATGGTTATTAATTTCTGTAATTTATTTTATTGTATTTCTGCATTTATATTTTACAATACTATATTTAGTTTATATTTTCGTCATAACGTTTTGTTTATAACCAAAGAGAGAAAAAGTTTTTGTAAGATAGAACCAATATGGTTAAACCATATTTCAGACCATGGATTCTAATTTATTTGCTTATATTTTGCTATGTCTTTTGATAAATCTAAAAATTTATATATCTAATATTCTAATTATCTAAGAATTTATACTATATCTAATATTCTAAAAATAAAAAATAAATTTGTAGAAAAATCTTTAAATAAAATTTATTACAAAAAGATTATAAAATTATTTAATGATCAACTAAACATCGTAGATAAATAAATGATAGATAAATCAACTGTTTGGAAGTTCTTTGTGTATCCTTATGTGTCAATAAATGTTCAATTTATTGATAAACTTATATTCTTGTACGTAAAAATAACATTTGATTTTTATTTTTTATTTTTCTAATATTATTTTACAAAAAAGAGGGTATAGGTATTTAGATCATATCTAAGTATCTAATATACGTATCCACAATATGACCCAAAGGTTCTTTTTTCTCTTAAAATCTTCATTGTGCACTCATGTGAATATTTCAAACACATTTTATACTTCCTTTTAATGCAGAAATATTTCCTCTTTCAAATCTGATCATCAGTTTTCGATTTTGGACTTATAAAAAAAATTAGAAAAAATTGTAAAGTTTAGGTAGGCCATATAAAATCTGGTTTTACATTATTATAATTTTTTAATTAAGATATCGAATTTCTCGTAGACATATTTATTGTCCAATTTCAAATTGATTTATTTGTAATGAATTTATTTACAAATCAAACTTTTTTACATCATAAGCAATTAAAACTGATGAAGTTTTAGTAAATTAATTTATAGTTTATAACGATTTAATTTAATTACATTATGAAATTAAATGTTTGTATACTTATATTTCCTGTGTACATACTTTATTTAAGTAATAAAAAGTTAGCTAAAAATATTAATTAGATTATCGCAAATCCATGCTATGTAGTTCATTATTCTAATCTGTTTAGTATTTTTATTCATATTATGTCTTGTTGTTTATATAATATTGATTACACAAAATATGGATGATAAGAATACTCAAATTGCAATAAACAAGGAAATATAAACAAAAGTATTTTTCTTATAGCAATACATTTCTGATTAAAGTTGTCAGAAGTTCATAAATATACCTATTTATTTAATAAATGAATTATCTTATCATTATTAAAAATTAATCTGATAAATTTGAGTGTAAGATGATTTTATCTAGGTAAGTCTTATCGTAATCTATTAATGGTCTATCACTATCGTATAATAAAATCCAGAATCACATTTATACACATGTGATTATGATAAAATGCATATTCCTGGTATTTCATAAGGATACACAAAGAACTTCCAAACAGTTGATTTATCTATCATTTATTTATCTACGATGTTTAGTTGATCATTAAATAATTTTATAATCTTTTTGTAATAAATTTTATTTAAAGATTTTTCTACAAATTTATTTTTTATTTTTAGAATATTAGATATAGTATAAATTCTTAGATAATTAGAATATTAGATATATAAATTTTTAGATTTATATATCAAAAGACATAGCAAAATATAATAAAATAAAAGCATACTATTTCATTATTATAAACGAATTGTAATTAAAATAAATATATGATTAAAGTAAAAATATGTCAATGTAGCTTATAGTATAAAGAATACAATTTATACTAGAATACATAATGATAAATACATTTTGGACTATATTTATGTTTATTAATATTTAGTTAATGCACGGTAAAGGTAGAAAGGCATTCTTCAATTACTTCAACCATTTTCTATTACTTATTTTGTGTGTCTAATCTTATCAATTGAGTTTACGATAGTCTCATGGTAAATTAAAATCAAATTATGAGGTAAGATAAGTTGCTGATAAGTTTTCGTTTCAAATTTTGGAAAATATTATTTATTTCAGAATTCACGTACATAATAGATATGATTCCAAATGAAAATTTGAGTCTCTGTCATTATAAACTCATTTACTATTCGTTTATTATGATTGTTTTTACAATAATAATAATGTAATTGCGTGTGTGTGTGTTTTACATATTATTATTAGTAACAAATTTAAGTATAAGTTTTAAAACGGCTGAAATAATATTGTGTAATAAACTTAATTCATATTAAATTTTACAAATTTAATTTAATTTTATAAATTTTATAAATTTAATTTAATTTAGAGTTAAAAAACTAGTTTAGACTAAAGATTTATGTGAACATTATCCGTTAAAGATAAGATAAAGGAAAATCAATAAGAAATACGGTAGCAAATTGCAGACTAATGACATTAAGTTCTCATAAGGCTAGTATTATTGGATAGTGCGCGTATGATTAATGATTATGGCAAACCGAGATTACATGTCGCACTTTATTAATTCTCATACATACAGATTGTTTGAAAGTCACTGACTTGGCGATTACGGAATAGCATGTCACATTCTGTCTTTGACAAACTGTCCGCCTTGTTTGACAATCTTAATTGAAGACCATCTATGTAAAAATTGTTGATCTTCTATCAAATGTTACTTTACAAAATAATAACTTTGCTGTACTGAATTTATATAAAGTATCTTTAATAAGAATCAATCGGGTCAAATTATGACTTTCACAAACTGAGATTGCTTCGTTAGTAATCAACAAATAAATATTATCTATAAACTTTTATAAAAGCTTTTTTGTGTTAAAAAATAAATAATAAAACAATTTTAAATATTTTATAAAAATGTAATATTAATTAGATGTAAAATGCACATAAAACATTTATAATGATGAACACGTAAATAGCAATAACGTACTTTTTCTGTGAAAATTACGGGAAAAAATTTATATTGATAATATCAATTAGAATGAAAACATATTAATGATTTCCAAATTTTTAATATTCATAATATATATATTTGTCGCAGAAATAGTTGAATTAAATTGAATTACTGTGACTATATAATTCAAAAAAATAAACAGTGGCGCACTATCCGGCAATGATAGCTTCTCAAATAACGGGACCATGAAAGATAAGATAGCCATGATTCTGCATCTTCGTACACCAACCTACAAACAAGCAATCAAGCTGAACGAGGTTTAACGAATGGCTACTGGATCGCGCCCACAGAATACCTAATTTCACGCTAGTTTGCTCACTGTACATAGGCGTCGACTCGACCGGAAATTTAAATCAAGTGTGGATAGTGACCACTTACCGACTGGCTTGGGTACATTTCTCTTGACCTGCATCCACTTGTACGTGGGTACTTGCGCCTGTTGTTGTTGCTGCTGATGTTGCTGCGAATGATGCGCATGCGAATGTTGTTGTTGATGATGATGTCCGTGCTGATGAGGATGTTGAAGGTGACTGGATTGTTGCAAAATGTGATAGGTAGTTGTGTCCGAGTTCTCTTCTTTATAATGTGCCGACGGATGCGTGGAAAACTCGCTCTGTTGAATTTGAGTTTGATAATGCAAAGATTCGTCCGAGGAGGGTAGTTGATGAAGATAATTCGAAGTCCCGCCAACTGCTATTGGATAATCGGGTTCATGGTGATGATGATGATGGTGATGACTAGAAGATTGATGATGGAGTTGCTGATCGTGCTCCGTTCTTGGATGACTAGTTGGGGGTACCGTAGTTTGATGCAAGCTGCTACTACTGGATGGATGATGGTGATGATGATGGTGATGAGAATCTTCTCTGTAAGCAGGCTGTTGAACGTGGTAACTTTGATGCGGATCCACCGAGGTTACTGCGTGCTGCTGCTGATTTGGATACGATGAGGATGACGCGTAATCCAGATTGGTGTAGCTCAGACCATTCTCCGAAGAGATTATCGCCGTGGTGGAGCCATTCTCGTGGAGAACGGCACCCGTCGGAGAGTAGAAGCCTTGAGGCGGCGTACTGGACGATGTGCCCGAATCGGCGGTTAAGAAACTCTCGGAAGACGATGAAGAATATGGCGCCACTGCAGTCTGGGGGTAGTAATGAGTTGGAGCTACTTCTGGGGAAGGAGGCACAGACACGTGACCACCGACGGATGAAGGCTGGTGATGGTGATGATGATGATGATTTCCTTGATTCGAGAACACATAGTTAGGATATGAGTCAGGTTTGCCATAGGCCCCGTACATGCCCATGTCCATCATCATCATCCTCGTAACGGAGAGACGAATCAATTGACCACCCACTGTTTCGGCAACTCCAATGTCTACTGTCCAAGTGTAAAGAAGAGAAATGATTTACATCATGACTAAAATTGGCCACTGTTTTCTCAATTGCTTATTTCAACATTGTATATAAAAATGTACAATCTTTTAATTTTACACAAATACCACAGAAGAGTAAACATTTAAATTAAACACATTTATGGTAAAGCACAAAATTAATTAGTACTTGGCAAGATATCGAAATCGCGAAAGTCTCAAATAAATCAATAAATGTCCATGTCGGGTTGCACAAAATCACAGATGCAACTAAATATTAAATTTTTAAGTTGTCACAAGTGCGCACTAAAATCACACAGAAAATATATAATAGCTTTGTAAAACTTTATGGCAAATATCCAAGATTTAAATTTGATACGTTCTGAAAGTGAGTAATTAAAGTCTTCCGAGAACAGTTAACGATGCCAATTCGCAAGCACTACGAAACATTAACCGTCATCCACAAAAATAATCCGTGATTCCGTGCAGACACTCGTACAGTTGATCCGTCCAACATGGGCCGTTGGAGTGGACTGGTGAGGTGGACTAGCGTAGCGGAAAGCTGCACACAGGTGAGACTGACCCGCAGTAGTCTGGCGTGTTTAAGTTTTCCTTCTCTCTCTTGCTTGGGCGTATCACCCAACCGTAGAGTGGAGGTATTGCGCTGCGTGAGGTTAGTTCCAGGGGGAGTCTCCATTATTGGTGGGCGGTACTTAGATGTAGTCACGTGATGGAGATTGGGCGGTGCCAGCCAATCGCGAATGAGTCTGCGCGCCCCGAGTCCACTGCTTCATGATGGATCACCAGTGTGAATTTTATTTTTCGTTCCTTCTTTTTATCTGGCACGCTGCAGTTGACACTTATCGTCGCTGGTAGGAGTCGGGTATTATATCTCGGTACCCACCTTCTATGCTATCCGGACGCAAGCAACCTCCGCCTTTCCATCCCCTGGATAGGTTGTTTTGTGCCTTCTGCCTTTTTTCTTTCCACGCTCTTGACGGGTCTTTCTATGTACTTGCGTGTCTTGCTCGCCTCGAGATATCAAGGTACAAACATCCTGCGTTTTTATTATAACCGGATAGTTTAATTATTATAGTTGATCTACTGTATACACACATAAATATATCATGTTTTATATTAAATACTTTAAAATGCCGAGAACTAATTGTTAACTGATAGTTAAATTTGTATTATTTTACAAATTGTACAAATGAATTTTTAATAAGAGAAACACAAAAAGTATATATTATAAATGTGAAACAAATAAAAAATATATCTCTGCAGATAATTTTTGTGTTGACTTGTAATGTGTAAAAAAAGCAAAGACAGATAATTTAATTTGGTAGCTGCAATGTCACGCTAATAAATAAGAAAGAGATATTTTGGTCACACAGGCGCGCGACGCACGAAACAATTTGTGACTCTTCAGACTACTAGGATATTCATCATCCTCACGTCGTCGAAACCCTGACATGACAATACACTACTTCTAAAGATATAGCGAAGGACTAGATCACATTCGACGCTACATCTCTGAAAAACTTTTTTAAAATTTATAAAGAATTTATTTTAAGTGCTTCTCTCTATTGCTTGAAACACTTTGTTTTATTAATTTATTATTTTTAAAAATATAGTTTTATATCTATTCAATTGAGAATATATTAAACACTGTTTATTAAATATAAAATTACAATTATTTTTAAAATAGTTAAAACACCAAAGAACATGATTTAATAGTTTCTAATTGTATATAATTTTATATAATTATTAAACATATTTCTACAAATATTACTTTTCTTTAAACTTAACATACACGCTCATAAAGATTTAATTTTTCTATTACATTATTGAATTTTTTCTATTACTTTTGAAATTTATCAATAAACTTAGAACCTTTTTTTATAAGTATACAAGATTTTGCAAATTAAATTTAAGAAAGATGAAATATGTATAAGACAAAATAGATTGTAGTTTCTTATTTAATTTCAAAGGCAGAAAACTCCTCTCTCCCCCCCCCTTTCTCTCTCTCTCTCTCTCTCTCTCTCAAACTGAAAGTTAAAAATATACAAAGCATTTTCTTCTAATGCAATTTTAACAGATGATATCCTTTTATTAAACTTATTTATTTAAATTTTCTTCTCACAATTTTCTTATGTTTATAAGAAAATATAATTGTATATATGTGATGATACAATCCAATTAAATAGCACACTTTATTTTATATACTTATTTCCATTATATTTTATATGCTGTATTTATTTTATATATTATTAATATTTAAAGTTTAATTAATGCTATACGCAATAAGCTTCTTAATAACTATAGTTAAGAACATAGAATAAACATAACTCTCCAAAGGATCGTATATTAATGCTGTTCATGTAACGCATTAAAAAGAAGCCGAATAATATTATACAATAAAATTTAATGTATTATCAACATACTGCTGTAGTTGCTAATAATCACGATATTATATTAATTAAATTAACTGTAGAAGAAATATCCTAATTATTATTTAACAGATGAGTCGTGAACATTTTTGGCAATAAGGGGATCCGAGAAAAGTGACAAGAGCTCGCTCGTCCGAAGGACGCGTGACGGCCCATGGGATATCTCTTACCCCATGCGAGAGCGCAGTGACAGGATGACACATTCCACCGTGAGAGTTTTAGAAGCATGGTCCCGTATCAGCAGTTCAGTCAGAAGAGCTTATATCGAGGGCGCCACCTGCGGCCACCCGCGACATCCGTCCTGTTCCGTACATCAGACCAGGGAATCTTCATCTTGATCGAGCCACAGTGACGTTTGATAGTTCTGATTCTTGCTGTCGGCTAATCTTTTTCACTTGGACGCGCAGTTACATACCTTATCTTTATCGCAATATGTGCAATATGTGTATTCAGACTTTTCGTACATTTTAATCTTCGAGTTGAAATGTCTGATTTTTGCACAGTTAAAATTAATATTATTATTGGTATATATATAATATATTTCAGGATCGTTAACATCAATAATTTATTTTAATATTTTATGCTTAGGACGAGTTTAAAGTTTCTATAAGAAATACGTTTTGTGTATATTAATACTATTATGTTTTATAATATTATTATTATATATCAGTAATTCATTTTGATAGTAAAATGTTAAATTAAAGTTAAAAAATTGAAGTGTATCTAAAAATCAGTAAATTATAAGGTTTTTTTATTTAATATTTTTTACACACAATTATATGATTTTCTCGTGTCGAAACTTTTAGATAATGAACTTATCAAAACATTAAAGTAGCGAATCTTAATTTAACGTAAAGTTAATAATAATTAGTATCTTGTCTATGAAGGTTTCTATTGTTATTGAGAAATATGGCAGAGAATCGAATTTTGATATAAAAACAATTATACTGCACGATTTTTCATCGACAAAGTGTATGATTTCTCAGGTAAATATTTGGAAGACGTGTTTGTTGAAATTTGCGAGGATTAAACTAGTAAATTTGGGTTTAGCCTGATCTAATGTTGGATAAATATCAGCACCTTTCTTTTCAGACGACGCGTAAACTTTTGCTTAGGGTTCTAATCCCATTAAACAATTATAGTCTACTCAATCGGTCCAGTACCCGTCGTCTCGTGTGGCATCATGCTGAGATTTGACGTGGGATGAGGCACCTGCATTGTCATGCTGAGTTATAGTCGTTTTGTTGTAGTCCTGACTTTTATCTGCAAGCCACAATAATCCGTCGCTTTCTAAAGTGCTTCTTTTTTTCTGTTAAAACTCCTCCGCTCTAGCATCAGGATTGTTTACATATAACATATATTAATTTTCTGATTAACAATTATACCAATATTATCGGAGAGAATTTTTTTTAGAGTTCACCCTGAAAATATGATAGTCGTGGGACGACATTGTATTTCGAAGAATTTTAATGTAAATTTCTCTCGGTGTTTTTTTCTCCATTCATTAATAAAACTACAATAAAGTATAAAATAAGTTCGATTAATTTTACTGAAGTGGATGGTAAAAATCTTTAAAATATTGTATTGTACCATAACTACTATATTCTTAGGATAAATTTTAAAAGAAAATTCTCTCCGTGTCGGAAATTATAACGTGTTTTATTCAAGATTAACAAACAATAGCAAAACAATTAAAGTGACAAAGTAACTTTAAATCATAAAGCGGAAAATATTAAGTATCTCATTCGACAATGTTTTGTGATAAGATAGATTAGAAAATTAATTCAAAAGCTTTTCTTCAATAATGTTTAACAGAAGTGCTAAAAACAACTTTGAAAGATATCCTTCTTTCTGTGTTTACTTATAGAAATATTTACTATTTGAGATATGTAGTAAACTTTGACTTCTGTCAACGTGTCAACTGCTTGAGATGATATTTGAAGAGCGCCTAACGTTAATTGTCCAGCGCACCCAGATGTCACGTCTTAAACAGTACGTTTTCGGATGTTGGGTGTTGTGTCCATCAAAGAACCAGTCACAACAATTCAGCGGGTGTCTACTGACGAACAGACAGCTGTCTATTGAGAGAATCGCGTGGGATTTTCAGAAGGATTCCGTCTTTATAAAATGATGCACTACATTCCATTGAAACGATGTCACTTTCCGCGAGGAAAATGGGAGTTTTGAAACCGCGCGAAATAAAAGGAGAGAAAGAAGAGAACCAAAAAAGATAGAAGTGAAATTTCGAATATCTTCCTTTGAGGGAAAGAATAACTTCTACGTTTCTCTTTATATTACGTTTATTCCATTTAATACCGAGTATTTTATTTACAAAAATATTGTGAAACTTGAAAAAGAAACTATAATTTTATGATTTATTAGGTATATTTTATGAGATTTATTTAGCTATGATGAAGTTCTTAATCGCTATTATGTTAACGAGATATCGAATAACTGTCTTTCTTTAACTTTTTTTTCTTTCCTCTTATTAATAAAATATTCGATCACATCGAAAATAAGAATCTTCATTTGTTACACAAGTTTTAAGAAATACTCGAACCTTTAAACGAAACGATTCGGATTTAGAATCGGAGCTTGGTACGTACAACTCTCCTTCGGAATCTATTATCCAATCGATCTTCCGGTCAGAATTTTCCATAATTCTGCTCATTTTCGAAATGGCGCCTGGCTTTTTGTATGCCGCTCGCACGAAATCGTACCAGGGACATGGGAAACCCTGCACAATGGAGTCATCAATCATTCCGTATGAGAGTTACTCGATTGCTGCTCTAACTACGCGCAGCTTTGTCGAGTTAACCATAAATGTGAATGTAATATCAAATACATTTACAGATAATATTAAAAATATTGTAGATAATTCTAGATTTGTTTTCTATTTCAGTTGCTTTAGTATTTTTGAAATCAATATACAAACCGAAAGAAATAGTTGCATTCTCATAGTTAAATAAAGTCAATGGCCTGTATTTAGAACGCTCTTGTAATGATATTAGCACGTATTTAACGTATAGTTCACGTTACACGTATTATAAAATTTCCGAAATAAAAGTGCACATTTATCGAATAAAAGCCTTCTTTGAATGTGGACCCACAATTAAAAAAAATAACGAGTAAAATTCATTAAAAAATTTCAAATAAATAATAATTATATATATTTTTATATAATTTTTTACATAATATTTTTTGTTTAAAATATTCTAATGCTATGTTTAGAGGGTAAAAAAGAGAAATATTTTATGTGTATTGAAAATTTGGAATGTATTACACTTGTATCATTATCAGAACACATGAGTATGGAAAATTTCACGACAACAGATAGGAAAACGTCGGCAGTTATGTTAGGGAACTATTCAGCAGACACGCAGGATGACTTTGCAGTGCTCGATATGTCATTTCATTCAACCTGACTCACAGTTAGTCTGTTCTACGTGTTGATCGTATCGTAGTAAATATTGAATAAATGTAATTAGGCTCTGGTGTTAGAAAGGCGCGTGCACACGATAGAATTGTTTATTCAAGTGATCGTGATGAGTATGTAACTTCTGTGTCCAGGCAGCTAACATTGAGCGTTAGAAACAAGCTTATTATCAAAGCTATTATTAGCTTTTTGCACCTCTTGTTTAACTTGATATCGGAAGTTGTAAATATAAAGTAAAATGATTATATTTATACACAACTGCATGCACAAAAATGTCATAAAAATGATAATAATATTGTAATATATAATCCAATATTATTTGATAGTTATTATAAATATTTAATTTACAAGTAATGTTAGGATCGCAAATAATTAGCGAGTTAATGAATTTATATTACTTAATATTGTTACATAACAATTGAAAATATCTGCAAAACATTATTATTGTATGTTCGTTGTATATTTCATGAATTTCTGTTACATTTGCCTTCATATTTAATGACACTAAATCGATGAACGTGTGTCGTGCAGGGTTGATGTTTGAGGGATTATGTTCCGTGCCCTTCTACAGCGAGAAGGTACGGCTTGGATCTGCCCTATGACGCACGAATATCATAGCCGCATGAAGGAGAACGTGCATTCGCGGTAATAAAGTTAGCACGGTAATTATGACAGGCTCGTTACCAGCACGTCGCTACGGGATATGAAGTGCTAATGAATGGACGCGTCGAACCAAGGGGTGGCTGGTACGATCGTGTATTTCTGTTTCGTCCGTAAACAAGCTTTAGTTATGCATATAAATATCAACTTAATGTATTTATGTAAAAAATTATCTGAACAAATGAAAAAGTTTTTTTTACTTTTTATTTTAATATTTACGTTATAATTCGTAGAATAAGTTGTTTTAATGGAAAATTTTTTATAAAGTTATAAAGACGAATATATATTATAATAAGTGTTGTTTAATATTAACATTAATTACACCTCATAATATAACAAAGTTATTTTGTATAATTATATTTATAAAACAGTAATAATGTTTAATATTGCTGCTTCTTTTATTATTAGAAAGTATTAGGTGTTAAACTTAATTCGTGCCGTTTTTCGTCTCCAAAATTGATTTGTTTTAAAGGGAAATACCTTAATCAAAGTATTATTAATAAAGTATTATTAATTGGTAATAAAGTAGAAAATGGAAGAAATTACTTTGATTAAGGTATTCATTTATCTTCCCTTCGAAACAAATCAATTTTGGAGACGAAAAACGGCAGGAATTAAGTTTAACAACTAATAGATTGTATTGTTAGAAAACTTATTTTTTATATATTAATATCTTTTATGCTAAATCTTTTTATGTGCTAATATTTTATATGCTACGCCCTTTTAAGCTAAGCTAGAATACAATAATCTCAGCTATGTCATAACGGATATATATTAGAGAAATAATTTTATTTCTCTAATAGTTGGTTAGTTGAGCTCCTTTATCCTGTGTTACTGTTGATAACGCTGGGCGAGACTTGAATTATTTACCCGAGATAAGATAATCAGAATTCGAGAAATCTTCAATCTCTGAATCTTTCCGCATTCCTTATGTGTTTTGATACGGAATAAATAAAAGATTACGTCTTATTGGATTTTACAATATAAAATAAAAATTCAATTTATTTATTTAAATAAATATTAAAGGTTAAAAAAAAGTTTTTTTTCAAAATAGTAATTGAACAATATGTGAAATAATAACACAACAAACTACAAATTATATAATATATACAAGTTTATGCTTTTAGGAGCAACACACTTTATTATAAGAATGAAATAAGCTCTTTTTGTATATTTTTGTTGTTTTATTTCTAACATGTTTAATGTAAAATGTTAAAAAATGTTTATAAAATGTTTGCTATTATCTTTTATTTATTAATCTGTCATTTGACATAAAAACAATTTTTTCATAGTCTTTATTTACAGTTATAAAAGTATTACTATAGATAAATAAGTAAAATAACATTTGGTTTATTTCTATTCGTATTAGTCGCAATAGTTTAGATATCAAGTCCAATATATTGGTAATCGAAAATAAAAACTAGATAGAAGACAATAAAGAGGTGAAGGAAGGAGATTCGACACAGAGAGCACACGGAAAGAGAGGGTGGCAGGATAGGCTTGATTTCCGCGTCATTACGCAGGCACGGCGTGGGCCCCGAATTAATTGAATGCAGCGTGTGTTGACAGGTAGGTATATTGGCAGGCAGACACGGAGACTACAGAAAGAGCGACGGAGATGACGAGGCTGACCGTTTCAGAACTTGTATCAGATGCGGTCGCGATATCGAGTTCTCGTCCACAGTTCCTCCGAGGCCGTGTACCTGTCATTTTCGGTGACCGTGTCATTCAGTCCCTTCGTCTCCTTCCTCGGATCTCTTTCTCCCTAACTAGCGATAGCTGTCAGCTCCGGGAACGGGCGATACAGAATTCGATTTGGCTGCAACTGGACCAAGAGATAAGAACAGATACCTGCACTTAAGTCATTTAACTTACTGCATTAGATTGGTCGTTGTATCAAGATAGTCTTCTTATTTTTTGCTCGATAATTAATAATGACATACCAATAATGATTGTTGAAAATGTAGGAATATAAATATTAATGAACAAATTTCAAAATTTATATATATTTGTATAACTATTTGTTAATCTTTATGCATACTCTTTCTGCTTCGAATGAAAAATGATCAATCGATATACTTTATGATATTTGATTAAAAAAATTAATTTGATTTTTGTCTTCAATGTCAGGAGCAATATCGATTCGTTTTTTATAAGCAATGAGTGTATTGCTCGATAAGGCTTTAGACGACAGACAGCGTATAGTCTACGTAGATACGATTATCTGCAATGATTATGTGTTTACTTTTCCTTATTAATACTCGTATTATTTTATTGTGATAATTGTATGATAGCCAAAGGCAGCAATTAAAGTAAATAGTAACCGAGAAAAGAATGATAAAGACAATGAATCGAGAAGACAGTTGCCGTTCTATGTTAAGACAGCAACCATTCTATGTTATTCAACGATTTGATTTCGGTCCCATTTCAAGATTATTATCAACACTGTTAATTAATCCTTCCCGGAGATGCAGGGGAAAGAACGCATCTTTTCTTCGAAGATAGCGATCCAGATTTGAAGCTGTCAGTTTGTAATAATCGACAGATTTCTGATGTAATCGTGACACGCTTCATTGCGGCGAATTCAAAGGATTTCACGTTTCGCATAACTCTTCAGCTCTCTCGAACCTGATTTCTTATTTGAGACACTGCGGCTACAAAATAATTTTTTTACATTTTCGAATTTTTCTTCGTTTACGTAAATGACAATATTTTTCGATAACCAAATATTTTAAGACCGTTGAAAATTTTGATTATGCGCGGTCTCAACCCATATGCCTATATGTTATATTTTCAAACACGGTTGGCCATATCCGGTGGTCCTTCGGGTTCTGATCGCGATGGCCCAGGTACAAGGAAAATCCCAGGGGAGACTCGACGGAAGGTACGTACACGATCCTACACTTTGTGAGACCTCTCGTCGTCTCCCTGAGGATTCGTATTCGTAGTCACGCGTTTAATCCCCCAAAACATGTAACCGACTCGTCGTTCCTCGAGATTGAAGGCTGATTTTTGAATCGTGGATCTCCAACATGTCTAGAAATTTGCAGTTACATGAACATGTATAAACGAATCTAGATTATATTCGTATTTTGTGATAAATAAGAAGCTCCATTTTTATTTTCACATATAGTTACATTCATTCGATTCCTTAATAATAAAAAGAGTAATTATAACTTGCAACAATTGATCAATACATGAATGTTTTTTTATACTATCCGCGGTAATTGAAATAATTTATTTAGAAGTTAATGCGTGTATTAATTCCGTATATTATACATATAATTCCGTTTAACTCCTATGGAAAGATATCACTAAAAGTTGCCACAAATGGATGTCTGGCGTTGTGTTATGTATATGTATCGAACTAGCAAAGGTGAATAGATTGTCAATGAGAATTTCGAGTTTAGCCTACGGAGGTGTCTAGTCCTTTAGGCCTCAGAGTCAGAACTGTATCCTTAGGGACAGATACGTCAACGTGGACAACGCGAATACGTGGTCCGCTGCTCCGATGCTGTTCTGCTATAGATATAATATAAGTTGGGATCATGTTATGTGATTTTGTTGAGATAACACTAACACTATCTCGTAATCTATCAATGTTAGTTGTTTTATATATTTCTTACGAGTGATAATTTATGTTTCTTTCTCAGTACACAGTTCTCTTTCGTAATTTTATAGAAAGGTATGGTTTTAAAGAAATGTTTATATCTTGTTCTTGATTTTATAGAAAAGTACTGTAAATGTTCACAATTTATGTACAGTGAGAGATAAATTTTATTGGAGAAAGGTGCGAAATATATTAAACAACAGAGAAAATTTTGTTTCTGCAACTTTTGTAAATTGTGAATGAAATTTATGGAATTAGTGAACAGAAGAAGTGTTTTATCTGTAGATTTGCATTTATTCGATCTACATCAGCCATATTTTTAACATAATAATATTAAATAATTATATCAGATTATATAAATCATTACACAAATAATTATGCCAAAGTTACTTGGAGACGTAGTTATTTCTTTTTTTTTTTTCAAATTAATCTTTTCACAATTTTATTTCTACATCTATGTATGATGTTTTCTTTTCCATAGTCGTGACCTTCTAATTCAGCGTTTCTTCGCGCTCGCGTTTGTTTCTCTCAGACGGGAAAGTATCGAGAGTCGCATATTCCGCCGTTGTGGGATGGGAAAGGAGGAAGAGTGGTGCTCGATCCATCAAAACTGCATGTCAGTAGCCATTAGCACGCTCCCACCGGCGCGGCGCGCAGCACAGAATGCCCCGTATAGCTAAAGCTTGCACGTATATGCTTCTGTGCGTAGCGGTACTCGATGCGTACTTTATCCACTTGTTTGAGCTCTTGTCTCACTTTTCCGACGCTGCTCGTTTTCTTTTCGAAATCATTTTTCTTTTGCTATTTTTGTTTTCAACGATGACAATCACTTTTTCATAGCAATAAATTTTATAAAACATTTAAGTATAAGCTTTTCTAGCTATTTTAAAAGCCTATTTTATAATGTATTTTAAAAGCTAAAAAATAGCAATATAAATCATAAATAAAACCTATTTAGTCTATATCTCAGAATATCTTGAGTGAATATTTTTAATAGAGTTGTTTGTGTTTGATTATGTATTAATAATACTCCTTTCATGAATTCTAAAGATTCAAATATCAATACATTTTTTTTATTCCGTTGATCTAGTAGAATCTTCTAATGCAATAATTGATACTCGGTTAGCGAAGCTTTTTATTATCTTACTACGTTAAGAAACAATCGATGGAACAGAATAAATTCCGATGGATTTCTTAAAATCGGAGTCAGTTCCGCATTTCCAGCAGCGAGCAATAGCTGCAGCGATCGCACCGACGGTGGTAGCGGCAACAGCAACTGCAGCTTTAACGGGCGGCGACCATCCATCATGAAAATGTCAGCCTCCCTCCTTGCCCAGAAACAACTAGCTATGACATTCTTCTCGTTGCTATTGCCTCTATTCGCTTTTGCCAGTTCGCGTATTCGCATGTCCGTTACTTTAGGCGAAATATTCGCTCTATCTCATCAAATTTTATTCTTAAATTTTTAAAGATTCGTTGATCAATATAATGTCCATCATAATACCCAATAACATTGTTATTATTTTATTTATAAGTATAAGATTTTCAAAATTTTCAAGTATGATTTTAAAAAATTTAAGTTAATAAAATACAATAGCAGTTTAAAATAATAGAAGGCAAAAATGTTAAAAAAATTAATGCCAAAAGATTTTATAATTTATCAAGTACCTACCTATGAGAAAAGTTTCATGATATAATAATACACTTACAGACGAAAGGAAAATTTTAAATATACATTCAAATATTTGAATTAAATTTAAATTTTAGGAAATCGTATGTTTCTATAGATTTCAAAAAAGGAACGATAGAGTCATAGAAATGATTAATTTATAACAGAATGAATTCGTAACGACGGATAAAAATGATAATTGAAAAATTTGAGCATTAATTTGCTATCGTTAAACGGACGTGTAATCACGAAACAATGTGGAATGTCACTTCTAGTTGACACATTAGCCCAGTTTCCGGCAGTACTAAGGGCAGTAACGTTTTAATTAAAACGACGTCGTCGTCGGTAAATACGATAACACGCAGAAGAATCAATCATGCTGCGTGTCCTGTATACGCTGCCTTCAATGAGACATCTTAATCGCGGAGAAGCTATAAGATTACAAAGAATTTTGTACGAGTATTTTTTGATTCCAATGATTTATAATCGAATAGAAATTCTTTGTAACCGTGTTATAAACTGACACGATTCGAAGACAAGCAATGGAGCCGGTTGGGCTGAATAGAGGAAGGATTTTAGGCGTAAGTTCGGCAAGGCCTGTTGACAACAGACGGCAGTTGTGAAGTTTTTGGGGAACGTGGTTCCGCATAGGGCAACGTACAGTTCTATTTGTTGGATGATTGTACTGCTGCGAAATCAAGTCTGACGAAGATCGATCGGACAGCATTTCAGGCGTCAACACCGGATCGCTGATTCCCCTCCCGTGGCTCGACTAAGGTCGTATCCACTGCCACTTTCTCGCAGATGCTGCCAATCCCGAGTGAAGTTTCTATTAAGAAGTCTCATTCGAAACGATCGAAAATTCTATATTAAGTAATAGCAAACTTTACCGAAGAGTACATCATCATTTTGAAAGGGAACAAATTATTTTATTTTTTATGATATACTTTATTCCATACGTACGTATGTTTAAATTAAATATAACAATTTTTATATGTATATATTGTATAAACTAAAAATAATAATTAATTAATACATATTATATAAGTATAGTTCAAATACATATTTTTAAGCTGTATTATTCATAATAATATGCAAGGTAAAACATAATCATGGCTTTCATAAATTATTATAACTTTTATAAGCTAGAGATTCATATTTGCAGATATATAATTATCTAAACAAATTAAAAAACAAAAAACATTTGAATTGTTAAAATATTTATTATTACATTGATATAAAACTTTTAAACAACAAAAAAAATATAAACGAGTTATATATTAAGCATATAATAATATAAATCAAGAATATTCAAGTACAAGTCATAGGCCAATTTTTTGTGGGTAGCAAAAAACTTTAGAATGATAAATTACATTCATTATTTTTACATCCTTACAAACTTCTATGCTCAAGCTCTTTCATGACCTCATACATATATGAAAGTTGGATTTTCGATGAAAATAGGAATCAAAATCAAATTTTGAAATAAATTACAATTATCAAACTTGTTACACCTAAACATGACTTATGTTGATGTCAATGTCATCGACAACAATAGGAAAAAGTGTATTCTTTGCAAATACTTCAATAAAATTATATTAAGTAAAAAAATTAAAAAGTAAAAAATATGAAGAAGGGCATAAATAAATAATTAATATACATTCCTCCCCCGTTTTTTTATATTTACTAAAGCTAGACAAGCTGCGGATGTCATTTTAATAAGTGCGAGCTACATAAATTTGAGAAGTAATAATATAAATTATACAATAAATAAAACAACAAAATTTAATTCAGAATTTCGTCTATGTGTTTTTAAAATGTCATTTTTATATCACAGATAAAGTTTTCTATGTTTTCGTGGAATGATATATTTATATATTCAATTGATGGTTATATATTATACTTTATTAATTGTCATTAAATATGAAATGTAATTTACTCATTATAGAAAACAATGTAAATGTAAAGCATTGATTTATCTACAAAAGTAAATTTGATAATAATTATTTTATCAATATATGATGAAATACGTTGATAAAGTTAAATTACTGTAGAATGTATATATAGAAAACTGCAATCTCCTGCGATGAAAATTAGAGGCAAAGATAAGACACTTAATAATATTGTAATAATCTTTGATATTTATTATTAATCTTTTTGTTTTTATAAAACGAAAGATAATTAACTGATATCCAGATAACAAAATGTTTGAACCATGCCGGTATAATGCATGCATTGCAGAATATCAATTAATTATCTTTCGTTTTATAAAAACAAACAGATTAATAATAAATATCAAAGATTATTACAATATCATTAAGTGTCTTATCTTTGCTTCCAATTTTCATCGCATGACTGCTGTCTGTGCAGATTTTCAGCTGACTCCGCATCTGGTAAACACATTTACAGCATATTTCGTGTTCAACATAGTTATATTAATTTCGACTATATGTATATCGATATATATGTATGACGATAGCATATGCGAAACTTTATTTTCCAGTTGTTACGTAAAAATATTACAGCGATAGCTAACTTTAATATTAAGGATCGATGATTAAGGAAGATAATATGCAGCGTATAATATATTACACGTGCTGACATCATGTTTAAGTTTCAAATTGCACGCTGTGATAGCGCGATGCAGCATTATCGACACAAGATGACACAGTGACTGCATGAAATTCTAAGCACAATAAACGTGCTGGCATGCAATGTTTCTGGGGATATATTGTATACAATAATAAAAAATTATTGATACCTATAATATATTACCTATAATATTTTATCTTATCTAAATATGATAAGGTAAATTTCTTCTTTACTTTCAATCAGCATATAAAATCGAGTTACTTACAGATGATAAATATATGTATATCTACAAATAGTAATACAGAAAATCAATTTTTAATTTATGGCGAATTATCCAACATGCGATATTATAGGAAGAAAAATTTGTTTGTTTTATGTCACATAGATGTCATAAACCTAGTTGAGTTTCTCGGCACACCACATGAAACAGCTGTTGTTTCCGTCTAGGGGTGGTGTCTACTGTCAGATGCTCCGCCTATAAATCAAACCTATGGGCGGTAGGGAGACAAGCCGACGCCATGTTAACATACATAAACAAACCCTACGCATTGTAACTGATAAACGGCGGAAGCAACATGTAACAAGCAATTTCATCCCGATAGAGTCATACGTTATTTGCACATTTTTTGAAAAATTTTTATACAATCTCTCACGTACTAACTAAATTAATATAAATAATACATATTCATAAATAAATTTTAAATAAATTATAAATAAATTTTAAAATTTTGTTTAATTTATTTAGACTTTGTCTAAAATATTGATTATGTAATTATTTTATTGTTACTGCAATTTTAATTAAAATCTAATATCATAAGTGTGCATATTGCATATATCATATTTTCTAACAAAAATATACAAAAATATATTATTAGATAAGTTATTTTGATACATATATTTTTCTTTAATATTTTTAA
The DNA here is from genome assembly GCF_001594075.2 of Trachymyrmex cornetzi. Lineage (NCBI taxonomy): Eukaryota > Metazoa > Arthropoda > Insecta > Hymenoptera > Formicidae > Trachymyrmex > Trachymyrmex cornetzi. The sequence continues at coordinate 2,816,683 of NW_017299892.1, read as the reverse complement.
ACTTTTACATTTTATTCTTATAAAATTTGTAAAATGATTGCATGTTACGTTTGGTTCAATAATATTATTACTAATAATTAATATATCTATAATAGTTAATTTGCATAGGATAAAATACAAGAAGAGGAATAGGAATTTTGATTTTGTAATTGCTTCGCAAGCGATGAACAAAGATCACGAATCGGCTAATGGTTGAAGGTGCCGGTCTCGGGGAGATCCTGAGACTAATCAGACTAAACATTAATCTTCCAAGTGGATCCTCGACCCAATTCTCGTAAGGTCAAGTCGCAATGGAGACGTTGATTGGATTCCACGTCAAACCAGAAGTAAACACCTTTTCTATCATTACGCGTCATTCATTTCTTTTTTCTTTTACTCTTGGTCTTTCGCGGAATTAAATTTTATTTAATTATCTCGTATATGTATTGAAAGAACTAATGATCATAACGTGACAGTCGACGCAATTCGCTATTCATATTTGCTTATTAATAATTCATAGAGACATGGTCATTATTCTAATAATTTGTTCGATTAACCTGTCTTTTAATCTATCTAACATAGTCGTGACACATGCGATAGGTATTTCGCGCAGTTAGATCTCTTATTGCAATAATACTGCTGTTGATTAAAAATTAACGGATTCCTAATATCACTCTCCCTTCCTTCTTATGCGGTTTGGAAGCAAGAAGATATTACTAGGTAATTGTAAACCGCAGCTTCCACAGTTACTATGGACCGTTTATCATCGTCTCTATAGCTACCGGGTCGTTGAGTGAGGAGATTTGGGGGTTCACCATGCTAAGAGTTGAAACCTCAGCATGACTGGTGGCCTCGGTAGCCGATAGACGTGTCATTTATGCGTCTACGAATCAATAGCCGCTTCACTTTACACCCACCTTACATCATTAGTCATTTTATAGGGCCGTTCTGCTCCGTTACACGCGTACGCGGCATTTGCTCGCGACTGATTTGTCGTCTCATCCCGACATAAGTCTGTCGGTCGGGAAGATTGTATGTTCATCGATTGCTATTAATCTAATTTTTATCTAAACATTATTTTTGTTACTAAATGTTGGAATGTTTTTGTTTCAATCAAGGAAGTTATTCGTGTTACTAAAAATCAGATATTGTAAAATCTAAATTTGACATTACGTCATACGTAGCGCAATTAATAAAGTTAATTGAATTATGTCATGTTCAGGTCTGATGTAATTATTGTAATTTGATTTCTCCGTGGCGTGATGTGAGTCAATTCGTCACAGCAATTATCGCATACGTTCGTAGTGTCTTTTTCAAAACATCAAAATGTCGATATTGATTGCTTCCTCTGCAATATGTATTTCCTAATTTAACTAAACAATTTTCATTCAAAATATTTTTCCTGCAATAAACTTATGCAATAACTTTTATATCATTTAAAATATCAAATTACATATTTTGAAGTTTAGCTTAATAAAACAAAAATCGTAACTCTGTTAATGTCAATGTTCGTTTCATCGTGTTCAATAATTAATTTGAAAATTATTTAATATTTAAGAAGCGTGTGTGAGTTTATTTACATGAAAATTATGAAATTGAAAATATTTAATTAATATTACGTCAGTTTTATGTATTATTAAACTCAATATTAAAATTACTTGGTAGTAATAATGGAAAACATAATGAGAACAGTTATAAGGTCGCGCTAATGTACAAGAAGTTATATTTGACTTACTCAGCAACTTTTACTAACGTTTACTACTTACGTTTATTAATTTCCTCGCTGCAGGTTTCATTATTCTTCAAGATACGGTGCATATCTTCAACTGTAATGCAATAAAAGACCTTCGCTCATTGTGACCTTCTCGTTGTATCGTAGTCATCGTAGAATTATTACTAACTAATGAGTAACGCCACGAATGGGAAGGCTTCCACTCATGGAAATCTGTTTTCGTCTTTTCTGATGGACTAAAATTGCGGTTTACGTTCAAACGTGGAAAGTTAGATTAGAAGCAGATTATTAACTTTCGATACATTCGCAAGGAAGACATTAGAAGTAGAGGAATCGATCGGAAATAAATTTTACAGTTTCTTCATTGGCGGCAATGGAAACGCAAGGCGTGTAAGATTTATACACTGGAGAGCCGAAGCTCCCGCTTCCTCCATCTATCATGCGAACCATGACAAACCAAGCCTCAAAAGCAGCCGCCAGCGTTGCAGCACTTTCTTACCTTCTTCACTTAGTCACCGGGCGCTCAGGTGAGCGTCTACCTGTCTGATATACAGGACCCCCTATTCCCTATCTACATTTATTAACATTTAAGCGTTAACGACATTTCTCTCTCGTGCACCCCGGAAGAAAAAGAAAATAAGAATCGTTGTGCCGGCTACTCGTATCTTGCTGCTTTCCACTTCGGGATTTCTTTCGATTTACGTTCTTTGTCTCAAGGATATAGCACGAATCGATTAAATGAAACAATTGCGGTAATTCTGGAAATCTTTGCGCGTGTACGACGCGTTAATAAATCACTTGTAATCGAGGAATATTTGCGACTAAATTAAACATCCACAAAACAACGTTGCGAAAATTAACGAATCATACCGAGCGTCGTTACAATGAAAAGTGCGTTTTACATAGTTCGAACAGTATCGTGTACTTTGAACGATCAAGGTGAAAGTCGTAGAAATCCATGCGTTTTCTGCTCAGCGGATATCGAATGGAAAGCAAAGTGGCGTGAATGAGTCGTCCCTTGACGATCGTAAGATTTATGGTCGCGACGGTTGGGCTGAAAGGGCAAGCATCGCACGACTCGGGGCTGGTAACCCTTGACCCTGCAGCTTCAAAATCCACCCTCGATATGACCATGATATCACCGCATAATCGATGATAAAGTTATATTGTAAAATGTTTGAATGTAAATTTTATTGAGATGTTCTATACGAAGACGACAAATTGTTCGATGTCTACCAAATTGTTATGTCATACTACCGTGCATTGCGAAATGCACTATGTATCCGAAAATCAGAAGTAGCATACAAAAAACTAAAACGGTGCAGGTTGCAAAACGCAATTTTTTCTAGTCTTCTTTAACTCTTACTTTTTTTTTTCTTCTTCATAAGGCCTCGTTGGCCAGAGAAAAAGTTAATAGCTTGGAGAAATTAACCGATGTGGGGAGGATCGTTGATCGGGGATCGTGTTTCGGGAGGGTGTTCTGCACAGATGCAACGATAGCAACAGTTCGGTTCGCTCGAACCGGAGGTCACATATGAGCTCGGAGCTATGGCGTCGTATGGGCTTGACTCACACGCATCACGCGTAGTCATCCATCATTGTCAGTCTCTTCACTGACACAGCCGTCCGTCCTACCAACGCGCGAGGCTCTCGATTTGAGTTTCTTTCGTCAAAGTTGTGATTTTGTACAAAACGTCGCAATTCACGATTCTCGCAATTATTGACATTATTATTTTCGCTATTCTGACAATAATAAAATCTTTTCTGATACAACGATAACCTTTAATTACGGGATGGCTTAATAAATTAATGTTTATTTTTTTCTTCAGTTATATACGAGTATGATAAATCAATTTATGCGTGAAGAAATTTCTCCAGTATAACAAATGACGCGTTAATCTCTGAATAGGATATGAAGTTGACATGGTGTAAGGATGCTGCTAAGAATAATATTTCAGTTCGATTGCTCCGATATTTTGGGTCATCTATCATCGTCACTTTCATCGTCGGCATGAGCAAATCGCGCCATCTACGATCAAAATTTACGCGTTCCGCCCCCGTTCATGGTCACTCCGTTCGTTAAAGTTATGATTTTTCATATCATTCGTTGACTTATACGATGTTTTCATACTCCATATGGTTCACGTTAGCACTTTTAATTAAGCGACTAAAATAGCAAAAAAAAATGCTTACTAGAGAAAATAAAAACACTCTCGTTACTTTTCACTATGATCTGTATTTGTCAAATGTATCGGTGAGAGAATGTACATGTGTGATAACTTCGTTTACCGTGTTGAGGGCTCACTTGCAACACAATTATGTAGTCAGAATGAATAAACAATATATACGGTTATCGTACGCGCATATGTACATGAAAGTCTTTATATGAACAATGACGGCATCTAATATTTTATACAAAAAGAGCTGCGTATTAAATATGTTGTCGCGAGGTGAAAATTAAAATTATGTCTCTATCTATATTTACTTTTATATTACCTACCGTGAGACAATAATTTATTTGGTTCACTTAAAGTAGCGCTAGTTAGTAGAGCCTTGAAAAAAAGGCGATTTGTGAAAAAATGATAATTCAACCAATATTTATACTATATAGTGAGTTCGTAATAAATACATTTCCCTTAGAAAGTGTGAATTACCATTCAAAGTATTTCTCAATGATGTTCGTTCATTTTTATTTAAGTGACATCCACGATACAGAATAATAACAATCAATTCGAATTAATTTTAAAGCTTGTTTCATTTTTTCACAAAACGAATAGCGCAACATTTTTACAAGTGCATTTGTCTCTTTCCGCAATAGTGGCCAAATAACTGATTTTTAACTATTCTCCATATTCAGTTGGAGGACATTAATTTCTTTTTATAAGAGAGAGAGAAAGAGAGAGAGAGAGAGAGAGAGAGAGAGAGGGGGGGAGAAAGAGAGACATCTATTTCCTGCGTTTAATTAAAACTAACGGATTGTACCTATTTCACTTTTCAGTTGTATATTCGATATAATAATCATGACTGTGTATAAATGCGATTTTCTTATTCATTTGTGATCCATTAATCTATTCTTCGTATGATATATATGTACATAGTTTCATTGTTAATTATTGCTCACATGCACCTACAGTCTCAGGCCTCGTTTTATTGTTTTAAATCAAACATAATCTGTTATTTCATTGATTATCACGTGAAAATGAAACATTTGTGGATATGTGTAATTTGAAAACTTCGTCAGACTCTTATTCGAGATTATCAAATAAGGCTAAATGTTCCAACCAAAATATATACTTTGTGCAGGTGACTTAAGTTACATTGAAAACAAAAGGAACATGGCTTCAGTTATCTATACAATCTAGTTTTCGAACATCCCAACGATGCATTAATATAGAGACCGTTTGCGTCAAGAAGATTGCACTTACACCTCGCGTTTCCTTTCACGAGAATTGGACCGTTGAATTGAAATTCCATCGAATTTCCGTAACGGTAAATTTTTTTTTTTTACTTTGATATATTTACAACGTTCTTCATTTGTAAACCACAGCTCGTGTATATCAGTCTAATATCACTCACAAATCACTTTTCATCTTCTGCGATTAAGCGCGTTTCGCAAAGGGTGGTGATATAAATGTCACTTTGTAACACAGTTTAAAAAATTCTGTGAATAGCGGAACTCTCTGTTAACATCGTTCCAATTAAAAATTAACACAACCATTGCACTCGTTGTTACCGTTGTATATTTCCGAAACATCCTTTAATGTTTGGAATGTAAATTGCTAAAATTACATATTGTCCATGGTAAGTAACATTAAAATTGATATTACACTCGGATGCATAATGATATCGACTGATTGGCTATGCTTGCATTCTAAAACAGTCAACAATTTTTCTGGTAATCCGGATTATTACTTCAGATATGCTTGTAGTTATTGAAGTCAATTTAAATATTTCAGGTTTTATTATGTACAACCATTTCGTAAATCAATCCAAGTGTCTTGATTGAATGCAGCCAGTCTTGAAAGTAATTTCGACACAACTCACGGGAACAGTCACTTCAAACTAGAGGATATTCGACAACTTAGGTCGGATGGTAGATTTATTTATATAGATTTATTTATATAGACACACGCACCGTTAATAGTATTTTTAGTCCCCATTTTATTTTTACACTATTTCCATTTACGCGCAGAATTAAATTACGAATGTTGAAGTATATACAAATCACGTAGATGTGTTAGCTTCAATATAAAGCGTTGAGTAGACATTGCTCATCGCCCCAATCCAGCTGGCAAGGATTCTCGGTCTCGTGGACTCAGCTGAGCTGGTAATATTCGGGCGCGAAGTCGTTCGCCAAGTTGCTGAGGAAGTTGAAATCGGACGAGCTATTGCTGTTGTCGGCGGATGGAGGCGGCGCCGCGGCGGTGTGTACCGGCTCGCCGTAGAAATTCCCATAATTGCCATAGGATTCGTTGTTACCGTCAGCCTGGCCGGCGCTTCCGGGTGGCGTAATAACTGCTGCGGTAGCAGCTGCGATCGCCGTCGCGGTTGTCGTCATGCCAGGCGCCGGAAACGGATCGGGCGACGATACGTAACTATTTGGGATGCTGGAAGCCTCACCGCCCTGATGAACGTGCAGCTGACCGGCGGTCTGCTCGTAATACGCGCCCGGATGACACTTGTTCCCGGGTCGGTAGTCGCCGGAACTTGGATGCATTGGCGGCTGATGAGTGACATAGCCCTCGGCGGTATGTTGTTGTGGGTGTTGTTGCTGTTGTTGGATATCGTTGAAATAATGCTGTCCGGTTTGCGCGGATACAGCAGCGTGTCCGTGTGTCGCTAGATTCTCGCCGGTTCCATGATAATTGCTGCCGGTTGAATAACCGTAATTTCCAGACGTCATATAGCCGTCGGTGCTCTGCTCGTTCTGCGTCGTCGAGTATCCTTGACCGGAATTGTACGCATTGGTACCTTGCATACCTCTGTGATAAGCGTGATAAGGTGGTCCAGCTTGAGGATATCCGTTATACTCTCCGGTACTACCGTACTGCAACTGTTGCTGATGAAACTGCATGTTGGCGCCGTACATTGATCTCGACGCCGTGCCCGTTGTTCTCACGTGATGCGCTATTCTCGAGCCCACCGTTTGATTTTGTCTAACGTACAGAGAATTCACCTCACTTGGATAAGAGATTCTTGGTTGTTGATACGAATCTCTGGTGCAGTAACTATTTTGCGACTGGGTCTGTTGCGACGCCGTGGGTATACTTTGTCTATTGGCGGGTACACCGTTTCGATAATCAATGGTCGGCGTGGGCTGATATACGCCTTGTTGTTGGAAATGTGCTTGCTGGCTGTTCGAGATGTTTCGGCCACCGTGCGGCGACATCGTTCCCGGATTTGTAGGGGCGTGTAACATCGGGCCTGGCAAGGACGTCGTGGAGGACGGTGAGCTTCGCGGTCTCTGCATGTAAGCTGTGTGAGCCGCTTGCTGGATACCGAGGGGGCTGCCTTGTTGAAGCTGGACGGAAACGGGAGTACCGGGTGTCGAGGACGGCGTTAGGCTCCTCGTGGAATTCTGACCCGGTAGTACCGGCGTACTGACCGTCGAGTCCGGCATAGCTAATAGCACACCGTTGCTGTTCACCGAACACATGTCCTTCGTGCTGGCCGATGGCGATTTCTTGCTCACTGAGATCTGTTGTTGCTTCGCTGTGTTCGGACTTTTGTGACCACTCTCAACCTTCACTCTCACTTCACCCGACAATTTTTTCGTCACGCTCGGCGATGTCACTTCACTTCCATCCTGCGACCTCGAATCGTCGTCCACTATCATCTTTTCGAACGAGCTGGACACACTGTTAGTACTACCGACGCTGCTGGCACCGTTGCTATTCGTGTTAAAGCCTGGATTACTGTTGTTGTTGTTGTTATTGTTGTTAGTCGCACCAGGGGTGTTATTGTTGTTGCTGTTTCTTCGACCGGAAGAACCTAAATCGGTAACGTCGCCAGTAAGAGTGCTTCCGACATCGCCCACACCCGAAATATCACAGTTATGACAACTCTTCTTTTCATCGTTATCAACTGATAACATTTTATCACTCTTAGGCTTTTCCATGCCGTCCGAAGTGGAACCATCCTTCTCGTCTCCGTCTTCCTTGCTAAGTGTTTGCCGCTTGTGTTTCATTCGTCGATTTTGAAACCAAACTTTTACCTGAGAGGAAGATAGCGATATTTATATAATGATTTACGTTTTAATTATTAAATATAGACGATGGCTATAATGCATCAACAACCGTGCAAAAAAATAAAAGAAAAATATTTTTTATAACACTTTTAATAAAGCCAACATAAAAATATTTTAAAATAATTGTAACGTATTAAAAATGATGTAATGATTTATATATATATATATATATATATAGAGAGAGAGAGAGAGAAGAGAGAGAGTATTATTATACTTAATTAAAGTTATTACCTGTCTTTCCGTAAGATCCAATGAAGCTGCGATCTCTATCCTCCGCGGTCGACAAAGATATTTATTGAAATGAAACTCTTTTTCTAGCTCAAGAAGTTGCGTATTTGTATAAGCTGTTCGTAATCTTCTTGGTAGACCGTTCTCTGTAAAACAAGAATCCTCTTTTCAATTTTTACAAATAATAATAAATTCGAAATATCATAACATGGATTTTCTTTAATATAAGATCGATTCAGTTATATCTATGATAATTTATTCTTACATTGAGGGTAAGATATCATGTATTTAGATATTTTACAAATATCATAAAGATTTTATCAAGAAACTCGTTATGCAAATCATTCATTTTAATTTTCGATTTTATTTCTTGCAGCACGATGAAGTTTTCGCGCTCCGATACTCGCTTTGTCTTTATCGCAGCGATGCTCTCTTTTTGTCTGTTATAGGAAGTAAATGGTATCCTAATTAATGATCATTTAAGCAACCTAGACTATAGAGAGGAAGAGAGAGATAGGGAGAAAGGAGGAAGGGATGACGACACGACATCCTTAACAATGCATAAGCGAAGATTCCCGCGTGGCGAAAAGGACCATTCTGGTGTTGTTCCGGCGAGTTACTGGGCTCCTTAGAAACTTTTGGGTAAGTTTCCCACCAGCACTATTCCGTGTCGATGTGAAACACCTCCTAATTGTTATCGGATAAGAAACTTGTTCCGCGATAACAAGTGGAATGCCACACAGGATCGAGAGGACGTGAAAACATGAGAGGGAGGAGACGAAGGGATGGTATAAGGAAGCATATCACGGTTTATTCGAGCAGATTTGGTCTAGAAAGTAGCGACCAAGTATCTCACGGTACTTTGTTGAGGCATGTGGCGTAAGAGTAATTTCCACCCAACTGTAAACAATTATTAATAGCCGCCTATCGTAATTACAGAATTCGCTGCATGCCCCGAGGAGTAATATTTCAATCAAACTTGATGGCTCTCGCCAAGCTTGCGTTGTTTAACAAGACGTGTCTTGGCAAATTCTCTAGGAGCAATATATTTTGTGTATATTTTGAATACGTTTAGAAAAACTTTTTCCAATACAACAATATTACTTTCTGACTATTTTGGATTTTCTCTCTATCATTTAAGAGCATAAGAAACACATTGGGCGGACATCAACAATACGAAAAAAATATTTTATGCTAATATTTTATTCTATCGGTGATACTGACCACCTGGATGTCAAGATACTTTTTTTTATCAAGAATCAGGGGTGTTACACTTTTTTACGCGTCGCCGTATCATGAGAGAAGAAAAAACCGATACGGCGTGACGCAGTTTGGAGCAAAGGGGGCAGCGAGGGAGAGGGTGGTTCGTTTCGTAGGGCCGAGATGCTAAACTACCCCATAGCGTGCGAGCGGATGTAGGGTGGCTGAGGGGTGGTTCGACAGTAGGATGAGTCGTCAGGGGTGAAAGAAGAAAGAGAAAGAGAATAATCGAACGAGATAGAAGGAAAGAGACGTGGAGAAAACGAAAGGTAAAAAGAGGAAAGTATAGCGATTGGAGAAGATCGGAGAGGGTACGTGATAGAGACGGTCAGAAAGGGAGAGGAAGAATGGAAAAGAGAAAAGACACTCACAGGGATGAGGGAGAAAGGTGTAGACTGAAGATGTAGTAAGCTTTGAACCTAGCAAATCCTGCACGTGGAGTTTCCATAGGGTGAGGGCGATGGTGGCGAGATGAAAGTATCGCATGATTGACGTGGGCCTCATCAGCATTTCGGTCTTGCGATTGGTTGGACGAAACTGTCGATCAAACTCCACTCCACGCCCTGTATCTGTTCAATCGTTTCAGGAGTTTAATTCAATCCGGGGATGAATGCGGAGCAATATTTGGATGGCAAATAACTACCTGATATAATAAATTAAACCGTTTACTAAATAAAAATATATATATGATATAACAAGAGGTAGAATATCCTTTTAGAGAGCTTGTATAAGTATTTTTATAATATTTTAAATTATTACAAAAAAATTATTTGTATCTTATATACTTATATTTAAGTATTAATAGACACAAATAAGTCTTTAGATTATACAGTATTTTTTGTGCATAGAGATTTTATAGAGTATTAGATATCTTGTTGATAATAATCAAATATTGTTGCTAATATTTGTAAGTAAAATAACAGTACCATGTCACACCACTCTTTGTTAATTTAATTTAGTGACAAGCGTTACTGCTTTGTAACGACAACGACTTTTTCCGGACGAAAATGTCGACATTGCTAGCAAGCTTCTTGTTCTTGCGAGATGATGTAGAGGATGACGAACTGTCAAGGCATAGTCAAAATGAAGAGCGTGACCTGACAGGATCGTGTGCGAGGTGAGAAAGATAGAGTACGAAAATAGAATCTGTATTTTCGTATATCACGCTGTTAGGTTTGTCTATGGGTTCATCCGGTTGAGACTGCTACACAGCTATGTAAAATAAATTTATAGCCACAAATATTTTACACAAGAATTATTATGTTCTTTGTTAATGTAGGTTTTACTCAAATTCGAACATCAATGTCCTTAATTATTTAAAAGTTAATTCTATGTTTTTTCTAACAATGTAAAAAATTATTGCAGGATAAAAAATTAAATATCATAGAGTACTGCAAAATAGCAATTACTAAATATTACAGAATAATTGTAATTAATAATAAATAATTAATAAGTCATTCTTTCTATGATTTAGTCATAATTTTATTTTGTAATTTACACAATACGTTCTATTTTTCTATTTTAATGAAAAAATAGTGAAATAATAAAGAAGTTAAAGGAAAAATGTGAAAAATGATATTAAAATAACAGGTTTGTTATAATGTAATTTATGTAATAGTTCGTCAATCGTCGTTAAAACAGATGCTGATGTCCGTGACAAAACTGACAACCGTCGCTTCGCGCGTTCTCATCAGTAAGAGGAAGTTGGTATGAGTTTACACTCTAAAATGTAACCTTTTGATGAAACATAACTTCGCAAGTTATGCCATGTTTTTCTATCACTTTTTTTAAAAGCATGTGTTAATCTCAACGCAAGCTTTGACGAAACAAAGCTTAATAACTTTCTGAAACAATATCATTTTATCAACGTTCCGTTTATTATTTTGTTTTTTATGTCCTCGCCTACTATATTTCTAGTTTCAATATTTCAATTTTTTAAATTTGAGGTTAGGTTTTAGTTGAAGATAATTAAATTATAGATATCAATTGTGATCATTTTTTAATATAATAGATATTACTTTTATATCAAAGGTACATAATTTCTATATAGGATAATATTTTTAGTACAATGTTTTTTTTACATTTATCTTTAAAAACAATAGCACGGTAAAATAGCAATAAAAGGCTGTTGTATTGAGGCTGTTTATAAAATAAACAATATTGATAGCTTTTATTGCTACTTCGTGTGCTTTGACTAAAAAAAAAACTATTTTTGAAATTTTTTGTCATAAGAACAATAACTGTAGAGAATAATGCAATTGTTCAATTTTGCTTTCCATTTGCTCGAGTTTCTTTCATTTTTTCGTCTTTACTACACTCGAATATTTACGAACAGCTGGTAAAATTCTCATGCCCTCCGCTTCTTCCTTAATTTTTGCATTACTCCATTACACTTACGATTAATTCGTAGACGTTCTCATTGAACGATAACGAGCGATAAAGAAATGTGTTCTAGCGAAATACGATCATTAAAGGCAAGACGAAAAAGTAGATCTTCAATCGAGAAGTAGTTTACACATGCGACTAAGTCGTACGGATCACAGATTTTCCTCCTGTGTCCGCCTTCGGTGTGTTCTCGTTTTCTCTGGACTGGACCAGGTCGTTTATAGACAGGTGGGAAGGGTCACATGACGGGCGTCTCTGTAATTTGTCTTTTGTTTCCTCCCGCGTCTGCAGGAAGAAAACTTGCGAGGAAGAACAAAGGGCGGAAAGAACCACTATTTCGAACAGCGTGGAGAAGAGAACGATTACCCCTCTTCGTTCCGTTCTCAACTTCTTCCTCTCCGCTCTTTTCACTCTTCTCCACCTTTCCCCATTCTTTCCTCCGTCTTCCTTCTCGCTGTTTTTCTCTTTCTCTCATTCTTTTAGTATCGAGAGGAACCTGCGGCGGCGCGACGGCGTCGGCGTCGGCAGTGTAAACGTATGAAAAATGAGTGACGAGAATTTGAAACAAACGAGAAGACAGCCGGCTCCATGTCCGTGCTTTGACGTGTCCGAAACAGGTAGACGACGGTCAGCGTGGAAGGTTACCGTGATCGATAACTTTTTGATCGTTTCGGATGCCTTCCAGCGTTTTAAGCTCGCCGAACATTGCAAATCTGTATTCTAGGGAATGATCTGCTTTAAAATACCGTAGTTATATAACATCTTATTAAATGTAATATTAATTTTGGATCGTCTCACAATTTTATGGTAGTAGAATAATTTGTTTAATTTAAAATTTATATCGAACGTATTGCTTCAATAAAATTCTTTTGTCAATAATGTTTATGTATAAATAGCATATAAGTATTATAAAGTTCTACATTTTATTGAATTTGGATTTTATAAATATTTACAAATTGAAAAATCAGTTTTCAATTCCCATTTTGTACTTCATATCGAACTGGCATTGGAAATAGTACTAATACAAAAAAAAATTTACATTGTAATGTTCTACGCTTGTTTGAAGCGATGGAAGAATTATTCATCACGTAAGAATAAAGGAGGTATTTAATGCGCCATTGGGTAATTTGTGGCGGATAAGCGAGGGAAGACTAGAAGGTGGAATCGGCATAAACCGTGGCTCATTACAGATTTACAGCAAGACGCAGGACGGGCATGGGTGAGGGCCAACGAACAAAACTAAACGCACGGGAACAGAATGAAGGGAGTCCAAGTGGAATGGCTGGCAGGAAGGGCTCTTGGCTGCTTTGGTTTTGGTGGGCTGTCGGGGGTTGCGGCCTCTGCGTTGGATACGAGCTATAATCAATTAACAGTGAGCAAAACAAGAACTGCGGCCGACCACCGACCACGGCCGCAAAATATTTCGTACCTTCCTGTTCCAGTTTGGCTGGAACCCCATCGCTACGTTCAAGTGGCTACCTCACTTGCTGATAGGGTTGTTGTTCAGGGGAATTGATTCTAGCAATGTACCATTATGCGACAATTTAGAACATTGATATTACCAATCAATTTGAGCCATTGATATTTGAATTTAAAGCTTTCATTTTCCAGTGTGACAGTCGAGATATTGATGTGAGCTAGTATAACATATGTGAAACAGCGAAATAGGGTCTATATATATTTAGATTATATTACATATTTCTTTCCCAAAGTAAAGGTGCCTCTACATAATTCGCAAATCGCAAAACGTAGTTTGCAAACACAAACGCAGAATAAAGATTTGTATTTGTTTTTTCATTGCATGCAGTTGGTTTTCGTCTGTGTTTCTTGAACTACGTTCGTACGAACTACGTTTTGCGATTTGCGAATTATGTAGAGGCACCCTAAAGGAGAGTAATGAAAAATACTGACTTTGCATTCTTTTAATTATAATTTAGCGTTAATTTTAATAAAGAACAATATTATCATACAATATTTATTATCACGAAGTCTTTGTTTGCTTTGACTCATGATTGTATCATTGTATGTCCACATCTTTCTGACTTGGTTTTTGCCTAGCATAATAGCACTTCAGATATTAGCATAACTTTTTATATAGTTATCTTGTTGTAATGACGGAAAAAGAGAGGAGTCGCCGAGCTAGCTGGCATGTAGAGTAGACAAAAAGAAGAAGGAAAGAGGGGGAGAGGAAGCATGAAAAAGGATAGAAATACAAGAACGGAAGAACGGTGATGGTAGGAAAAAGATATAAAAGCGGCACGAGAAGATTTGCGTGTTCGAAAAAAGTTGTTGGCAACATCGCGAGCCGTCGCCGTCGCCGTACTCTGGCTTGGTGCTGCCGAAGACACGGCAA
>NW_017299892.1:2722584-2802466 GCF_001594075.2 Trachymyrmex cornetzi | reverse complement strand
CTGCCGAAGACACGGCAACGTTGGTGCTCCGCACCAACCACACCGGCGGCCATATTGGACGTGCACAGGTTCGCCAACCTGTGATTATGGTGGGCGAGACGGCGAGCGGCCCTTCGTGCAAGAAAATTGGACGCAGGGATCTCTCCCGTGGTGAAAGAAAGGCAAAACGTACATATGCGTGGTTCAGACTGGCTGGATACGTCAGAAGGCGTTGCCGATGCAACCTGCAATCATTGGGGTGGTACGACGAGGCACATTCGACTTCTTCGTGCACGACTGGCGAACGCGCAGTTTCGCATCTCATGTTGATCCACGCGATAAAAGATTATACATATATACAAGTATACCTAAAGATGTAAGCCTGGCCTAGCTTATTCAAAAATGTTCGCAAAAATTGCGGTAGCATGAGTCATAATTGAAGGGATATGATCTTTGATTAATGATATTTCTGGGTTCACTATGTGATACCATTAGATGTTATTTCGTAATAAAAACTCACGAGATTTCGTGACGACTATTTGGTATTGACGAGTTCTTGGAAGCTGATGTCGATCGCAATATATTATCAATCATCTATAGTTCAGAACGTGCCATATTGTTTATGACAATTGCATAAGATATTTATTTTGTAAATAATTATATAACTATAAGTGAAAAAATTTCTCGTTTTTAACAACTCTCTGTTTACCGACGACATACAATATATATAAAATAATTACGCAACAAGGTTCATATAAGCTACCTGACAAACAAGTCAATTGGTGTTTTGTTCCGTGATCTGCAATTGGTTGGAACTAATTCTGTAATTGTCGCATACATATTCTTGGAATGTGTACGCTTACGTATTTTGCAGTTTTACATATTTTTTTCTTTATAATTACTAGTGCAACATTATTTAAATAACGGTTTATGTAATAAAGGAAGTCGATTTCTAGCGCATATTATTATTATTTTTTTCGCGAATTGAATATCAATGTTTAGTAATTTATAATGTGTTGCGATAATAACACGACATTTTAAATGTTTCAAGAAAAAATTATATCTAGGAAAAAATTAAAAAGAATGTTTACCTTGAAAATCTCTATGCAAAAGAAATGCTTATAGTTATATGTCAAATAGAATTTTTGAAATATTTGAAATAATACTTTACGAGAAAAAGTTTTGTTAAAAAATATAGTATTATATCGAAAAAAATGCGACCGAAAAATAACAGTAATACTTAAGGTATAGGGTGCTCGGTATGTGAAACGGGAGTGGTCTCCAGGGGGGATGAAAAGCCATCTTTCCATTAGACGCGAGATTGATTTTGTGAGCGCACCTTTTCGTAACGAGATGTCGGTGTGCCCCGATGTTCGAACACTAATGTGATTAAAATAATCCAATGATGATCAAAATACATAACGGTTCCTGATTTTCCCGGATCAATTTCCTCTTGTTTCACCACATAGGCAAATTGGGGGTAAAAATAAATTAGAATTACATATGGACGTTATCCTGGGTTAAGCCAGGTTTTAAATATATTAAAATCTTGGATGAAGAGTATACTCAATCTATATATATTTCAAGCGCGTGTGCAAACAGTTATAAAATCGATATTAACAATTTTATGTATTTTAGTTCCGCTCTCATAAATATTTAAGGCACTTCTATCGCGAGTCCTGTACTCCTCCCAGGGAACAAATTTGAAACTAATTTCACGACAATTTGCGGCACAGAACGTAGAATCCTTCAACAATTTTTTGAATTATGGTTCGAGTTGAGAGATTCTCATTACATCCTCCATTCGCGTTACGACCGCCTTTTTCCGAGCTCTTCTGAGCTTCTTGTCCCGGAGCAAGCTTCTTGTCTACTGCCGTCGTCTCCAACCCCTCTTCCTCCACCTTCTCCTCTGGGACCGAGAAGTCGCAGCCGGATAAAAAGTTTATTTTAATCTTTACAAATTTTAAATCCTTCGCGGCTTACCCCAACGTCCATGTAAACCGTCGCGAGAAAATAAGAGCTAGCCCCTCTACTTCTTTCATCTTCTGCAGCCCAACCCCCGTAAATTTTGTATCTTCTTGATATTCTGACCGAATACTTTAAAAAAATTTCCTCGTTATGTGACAATGGCAATTTCATAACCAGAAAGTTCTGTTCTGTCCTACTTTGTCTTGTTTAGCATTTTGTTTTTATTACTGTGTATTGTTGTGACATTTTGAATGCCTATACCTTTTTCTTTGTTATCTTCTGAAATATCATTGTTGAACATTATCGAAAAATACTTTTTACATATTTAAAGTGGTCACAGCTCATCAGAGGTGCCAAAGGATTTGCGGGTTATCGTCGTGTCGTCATCCATTGCTAATGCCAACGTTTCAGCTCATCAATGAACGATGAAATCGTAATATCCTCATCATATATATACCAAAGCATTTAATTACAGTATATTTAAGAATGAAATTTTATACAGATAAGGGATAAGTTTTCTACGTTCCAGTAATATATCTTTCTATTAGACATCGCTAATTATCATGTGTTAAGATAACCGGACTCTAAGTATATATGCTGTAATATCCAATATGTGACCTACTCGCTGTTTGATGGGTAATTACACGTTGAATTCTACAGATAGTACTAATAAGTCGTGCAGGCTGTCCGTTTGACTCGATCAATTTATTGCTTAGTTTGTTCATTCCGTTATTGTCAGTGAAGCAAAATGCAGAACGCTATAGTATGATGTAATATTTCGTAGGTAAGTAATTGCTTTCTATGACTGCTAAGAGATGGTTGTTAATTTTCGTAGTTCATATTATTGTAGCTATGTATTTATATTTTACAACACTATATTTCGGTTATATTTTTGTTATAATATTTTGTTTAGAAACAAAGAGAGAAAACTCTTTGTAAGATAGAACCATTA
Organism: Trachymyrmex cornetzi; assembly: GCF_001594075.2. Lineage (NCBI taxonomy): Eukaryota > Metazoa > Arthropoda > Insecta > Hymenoptera > Formicidae > Trachymyrmex > Trachymyrmex cornetzi. The sequence continues at coordinate 2,799,567 of NW_017299892.1, read as the reverse complement.
TGACCAACCTAGACATACTGAGTACATATACCGATTATTTTTCTAGGTACTTTTGTTATTCTTGACCATAAATTTTAATTATTTGCTAACCATTGTGGAAATAAGTAAATAAATAGATAAGTAAATTGTTTGGAAAATAGTTCTTATTTGTGTACATGGCAATAAGTAAATATATTATTAAACAAATAAACTTATAATCTTATAAAAATAATATTAGATTACTTTATTTTTTATTTCTCTAATATTTTTTTATAAAAAAGAGTAAAACATATAGTTAGACCATATTGAATACATATGTACCCAATATGACCTAAATGCTACTTTTTCTTAAAATTTTTACAGCACCCTTGTAATTATTCGAAAATGTCTTATATTCTTTTTAACGTTGAGAAATATTTCCTCTTTTGAATCTGATTATCAATTTTCAATTTTAGACTCAACAAAGAATTGGAAAAAATCGCATAGCTTTGGTAGACCATATAGAACTCGATTACCTTATTATTAAAATGTAAATTGTACTTTTTATAGTGTATTAATAATTTTCAACTAAGTAAATATTATATGCATTATACTTTAAATTTTCGTATATTTTAATATAATATATATCCTTATATTTATTATGTAACATTGGTAATTTGATAGATCAAATAATTTCAGATACTGAATATCAATTTTTGTGAAATATGTATTATGTAACTGTATTATTACGTAGGTACACAAGCATAAATATTAACATGATATTACATTGGCTAACGTTGGGGACGATATTCTACGCGTAGTCGTGTTCGAGAGAATGAAGAATCGTACGCGATGTTTCGAGTTTCGACGGATCAATATCGCAGTAATTAGGCGTCTGTCAGCTGGGTCGACTCGTTTGAAAAGAGAAGTATATGGTCGATAACCATGAGCAATTTATGCATGTCGTTTTCTTTCCTAAGTTCGCGTACGTGTGTTTATAGACATATATTTGGTCATTATCTATACTAATCAAACATTACTGTTTTCTCAATTAAGTATGAGCTACGTAAAAACCTGTTCAAGTAATATTAATAGCAATTTTTATTGAAATAAATTCTAATTGAAAACTTGTCTTGTAAAAAAATTAATATATCTAATATACAACGTATTAATACATCTCTGATATATATAAAAAAAATTAATAATTTTACACTGCATTGTGCATTATATTATAAGAGGTAAAATTAAAATCATATTATAAATGACGAAAATATCAAAAAAAGATTATTATGAAGCATAATACATAGCATGAAATATAGTTCTGATATGTATTTTTTATGCGTAAAAATAATGCGTAACGTAATTTATCGAAATTCAGTTTCTGCCTGCCATGTATGTAAAAGCAAAACTAAACTTAGAACACGTTTCATTAATCGCGTTACTATGAGTTATTACGTCTGACATAACGAATGAACAGAAATCTTGCCGATTATTCGAATTAGCCGAGAAAAACGTCTACCGAAAGAGAAGTTTGGTTCTAAACATGCATCAGGCCGTCCGCGCGGCCAATAGGAAGTGACGTTTATACGCAGCCAGCAATAAATTAACTAATATTACGAGTTACCTTTAATTAGTCTCGACCCAGCGGCAACGCAAGGTTTCCTTTTCTGATTTTTTTCTTCGTTTTATCATGAGACGAGTGGGTTATTAATTACATGAATTTCTTAAGAACGTTCGTTATACTGTACACCAGCATTTCAGGTAATTACAAAATCACATGATTGACTTACAGCGAAACGCCAAAAGAACCGTTTCGAAAGCAGTTTTAATTATCAATTTCCGCTGAACATGGCGATTAATTAATCGGCGAGAGTAGTAACAATGATTACGAGAACGCGCGACTGCTAACGGTCCGATTTCTTTATCCATTTAATTTTTTTCTCTATAGATTTTGTAATAAAAATTTATATTCATAAATCTATATTTATACTTCACTTTTATCAATTAATGTGCATATTTATAAATAAGAAATAAATATGCGAATTTATTGATAAAAATAAGGTGTAAATACAAATCATAGCATATATTTTCTAATTCCACACAGGATAAAATTATCCACGACATGAAACAACTTTTCAAATTATTATTGACTATATTCAGATTTTAGAGTCCATTACGTCAGCTAGATTATTTATAGGATATATTATTTCCAAGTGTCTCTCGTTGTGCGCTCCTAAAGTCGCATCAGAAAGTAGTAAGCGCCACTTGTTCGTCGAAATTACGGCGCTGATCGTAAGTCCTAAAACGTGCCTGGCATCTTAAAAAAGAGAAAGAGAAAGCTTCTCGTCTCGAAGATATAAAGGGTGCGAGAACAGAAAGAAAGCAGGAAAGGATGGAAAAGGGATTCAGTGGTTGCAGTTAAATAAAACTGACAAAAATCGGCCCCGGAGGGCACGAAGGGTCGGTGTTGGGATAGAGGGTGACGGAGAGGAAGGATGGATACATGGAGAGTACTCAGACGGGCGCCATGTGTATAATAATGTTAAAGAATGTTAAATGCGAGAGGGTTTTGGAGATCCGAGCCGCATACATTAGTTGTTAACAATGCTATAAAGGACACTCGCCCTGTGTCTCACCCTTCATCTCGGGGAACGGAGATATACAAGTTTTCTGTAGCGCGACTGGATTTACGAGCACAACTCCTTCCCGTGTGATTCTTATGCAACGCAATTCAGTAACATGTAGTACTTGTATTGAAATCGATTCTCTACACGTATGCTATTATTATGTATACGTATCCGTATATAAATAAATAATAAATACTAATTGAAATAAAAAGTATACAATAGTTAATCTCAATAATACTTGAAGCAATTGTTGTATTCTGTTTTTAATAAAAATGTTAAAAAAGGTTTTTTAATATTTAATACAATTTTATGTGTTATTTTCATCTAGTGACATATATTTAAAAATATTATATATATAATATTTCTTTTGTTATATAGAAAATGACTTTTAGAAGATTTTGATCTTTAGCGATAATGCTAATGTAGTCTGAACTCTGGAGCTCTAGAGAGCCCAGTACGTCCTAAGCAACCCCGTGTGTAATAATTTACCACCCGTGTCGACTCGTGCACGTGGTCAACCCTCGTGATAATTGTTTAAACCGACCACTGGCCACCCCTTTAGACTGACTCAAACACCATCGTGAGATCAATTCTCTCCTGCGAGCTTCGTGTACTTTCTGTAGGGCGTGTAGGAACTTCATTACGATTGAATCATTCTTCTTCTATCGCAAAAGTGAGATTATAAATTAAGAAATGTTTTTACATTTATATATTATTACCACAAATATTAACATTTTTGATAAAATAATTTATAATTACACGGTGATAACTCGGGAAGTATGTGTAGACACATTTGTAGAATATTAGACGATATTGTACAACATAATTTGAAGATTTGTAAAAAAGGAATACTATTGAATCCGTGTTTAGGAAAAGGAAAAGAAAAACTTTACGAGAGAAAACTTCTGTCGAGGGAGAAATGCCGCGAACGGAAAGTTATCTTCTCGAGATTGATCAGTAGAATTTCAAGCTTTGTTCCAGCCTCCTTTATTCAGTTTCGTTGAAACGAAGGAAGTTTTATACAAATACGATAAAACATAAAGTTTATTTTATTTTAGTATAGTATATCTAGAGATAGTATATTGCTTCAATACATAAATATTAAGATAAAAATAGAATATTATAATATTCTTTAGACAATAAAAATCTTATTATACATATGAGAACACAACCAATAAAAGAAATAGGAATTAAAGGCCCATAACGGTCGAAGCTGGATCTTTGATGCTTAAATAATTCAATGTGAATTTTTATATACGAGCCGTTTATTTTGAAAGTGACCTAAGTCCATTTAAAAAAAAAATGTTGTTTATGACAGCTAACTTCAAGTTGTACACGCTACTACAAAGGTCAACAACAAAACATTGAAAAATGGACTTAGGCCACTTTCAAAATAAACGGCTCATATGTTCATGCATGTATACCGGAAATCCAGCATATTAAGATTTCCTTAATAGATACCTATTGAGTATCAAAATTTAATTGTGATATTATTTCGGTAGTTTAGCTGCGTTTTTAAGTCCGGTAAAATTTCGGCGTTATTTAAATATCAAAGATTCAGCTTCGACCTTTATGGGCCTTTAATTCCTATTTGTTATTAGTAATATTCTTTAAATTAATGTGAATATACGAAGTGGAAACAAAGCAAAACGAAGATATATGAAATAAAGCTCTAAAATAAGTACCGAGTAGAGTAAAAGCACCGCGATGGAAAGGTTTGGATGGTCTCCAAGAAATATAGCGACGAGAAAAACGCAACGACAAGTGGAAGAAAGAGGGGATAAAGAGCCCGAATACTCGGTCGAGTAAAACGAATCCAGAAGAGGAAGTCTGGAAGAGCGAGAGTGCGATAGCGAGCAAATAATAGGGAAATGATTTGCTCCTTGTTAGATAAAGGCCCTGCGAGGGGACTCGTGAAAAGAAATATTGCTCCCAATGAAAGGAAGTGGGCGATGGGCTACATGGTGGTGGGGCGCTGCGGGGTATGAGGGTGGATCCATTCACTTGTAACTGCTTCTTCGCTGGTCGTGTCGGGTCATCCATACGCGAATTCTACTCGATTAAGAGTTAAATAGTATGGGCGTGCTTTGTCACGCTCAAACCACATATTTCCGGTCTATCTTTTGGAATATCTTTTATTTCTTTTATAAATTATTGCGTGATGATAACTATGGATATATATTGATTTGCATAGCATTCCACTTATTATTTTTAATATAATTTTTTACTTTGTTTGCGAAATCATCCGTTTAAAAAATATCGATTTTATATATTGACCTCTAACTTGTATTGACAATTTTGAAAATTTGCGATTGCTCACATTGAAAATGGCTTAATAATAGGTAGAAACGTTTGTTATGAATTATTATATCTGAATTTATTATTAAAAGTTTTTAATTATAAGCACATAAGAACCAATGATTGACTCGTTAGCCCTCGATTTTATATATATTTATAATTTTTTAGATATTCGATTGATTGACTTTTTTATATATTAAACTATATAAGGAAATATTAATTACTATTGGTATATTAATAATTGTATATTTTTACGTAAAAATATCTCTTCGTGCAAGCAATCAATAAAGAAAACAGCATATACTCATTAATTTTAATATATACATACGTATACGTAACATATACTCACACACATACATAGCATATACAGTTTTATTCTCAATTAAATGTTATAATAAGATCTCTGTATTTTTTTTATGCTGCACAAAAAATCGATATAATAATGAATTTAACAAAAAACAAAATATTTATTGTTTAAATAATAATTTATATATATATATTTTTAAATTTAAGTGATATATATCTACTATTTCAGATAGCAATATTTATCAATGTATTAATAATATCAAGCCACAATTTAAATTTTGCATTTCTGAATGAGTTGGCTCGAGAACAAGGTGTTATCCGAGCAACGTAAAAAGATTAGGGTAGAGGTGCGATTCTGGGAATGAGTCGACGCGTCCAGCGAACGGAGAGGGTGAAGGCTGGCACTCGCGCTACGCTCGGGGGATGGTGGATGCCCGTGAAGGACGGAGGAGGATGTGTTGGTAGGGTATGCATGGCGGCGGAGAGAGTCCAGTAGCGATCATCAATCAGAAAGGCAGTCAGCCGTCCGTCAGTCGGCCGGCTGGTCAGCCACGTCCAGCGTGTACAGAGTTTCGCGCGGGAGGTTTCCTACGAATTCGCGAGTCATGCTTGGACTGTCATCCTGACAATCGATTGAACCTGAGCACTAACATCCAATTCCGGAATTGTTCTTTCCATTATTTTGCCATGCCTAAGGATTCTATTCGGCCACTCCGTGAAGAAAATACAGACATAAAGGAACAGTCAAACGGAGACGTTTGATCTTCAGCTCGTTTATTAATAGAAAAATGCAATCGCAACACGTCTTAATTTAAATAATTCGTCTTAAATTGTTTAACGTATAACAAAGACATAAGATTATGTAGATTTTTAATCCCATAGTAACATTATTCAGATAAAGACTAAAGAAGATATACAGGGATACACACACAAAGAAAAAGTAGTTTATTAATACATTAAATATAATATTAAATAATAATTGATAGCATAGTGGTGATTTTGATATATATTGTATATTAGAATTGAAACGGTTCTACTGCAATAAAAAAGTTGATTTTTCTATATAACAAGAATACGTGATGATATATGTAAAACAGATACGAGGAATAATTCACAAACATTTCTATACTCATATATTTAGATCGACTGAATTGTGTAAGAAAGTTAGATATCGCGATACGCATGTTTCTCTTCTCAAGAAGAAAGTAACCTTTTTCAAAAGTGTTACAGAAGAAGGTCACTTGGGATTCTTCGTAAGACTTTTGTACACAGTTATCTGAAACGACACAGGGAATCGGAAATACCTCTAATAATAATTTTTTGTACAATTAAGTTGTTAATAAACTTATGGAATTTTCCATTCACTTTCTCTCTCTCTCTCTCTCTCTCTCTCTCTCTCTCCCCTGATATTATCTATGCTTCACGTAGCATGACTTTTTATTGACGTCCTGACATTTTATAAACAGAGTGGCTCGAGCCGGATTTTCCCGTCGCGACGGTTCCAAGTTGACGTCGGGGAGTTGAAAATCTTTCAGCGCGATATTGGCTTGGTCTGGCTAGCTAATTACTCTAGACAGTCCCACTCCTTTCTACCGACGATTTCCCCTTTGCCACCCACTCTCTTTCTACTGTTCTCTCTTTCCGTTAGACCTACAGCGTCCACCCTAGCGTAACCGTGCGTTGTCTTCGCGAAAGAAAAGAAGATAAGGTAGGGTGAGTTCTCCATTGCTTTCGGGGCTAATGTACCCTAAAGTACTTATAGTCCACACTGGTTGTAAACGTCCACGTAAAATTGTCAAGTTAATTTTAAATCTGCGTTAATGTAGTATTTGTCTGTAGACTGGCAATATTTAACAAAAAAAGATTTCGGACAAACCGCGTCTATGGCAATTTATCGATTTAATGCAGTCCTTGCATTAAAAACACTGCGTGAATTCGTCGAATGTTTATAAATAATTCTCGCGCGCAATATAAAGGTTGCTTTTTTACCATTAAAAAATCGAAATTTGTTTTCTGTTTCTTTTACATTGAATTGTCGAGAAACTTAAATTAAAATTGCAAAATTATAAATTGAGGTCTGATCCTCCAGCAATTCAAACGCAGTTTGCTCACCCAAAGGATGCAATTCTCCATCGTTGAAACGAATCAAAAGGACATGTCGTATCACCTCGCTCGCTGTGGTCCTACCGTCTCTTGTCTTGCAAAACGGTGCTTCCTTGTGTCAATGTCCTGATGTTACATCTGATGGCGACTCAAAGAAACGTCAGAATAGCTTTTGAAAGCGTACCCACTCATCCAACAGAAAGAAAGAGAGAGAGAGCGGCACTTTGATCACCGAATGACTCGCGACTTTGCATTATGAAGCTAAACTGTCGGCGAAGAAGAAATGTAGGCTTTTGCTCCTGTAGAGTTGAAAACTTTTTATCGCTCTGTGAGGCCCATTACAGGCAACAGGTTTTGGTTGATCCACTCCAGGAAGAAGAGGGGGTTAACAGGTAGGAAGGAGGTAGAACAGTTTCCAAATCCAAATTATTTTATGCATGTGCCTAGAATTGAAATGACACACGATATTAAAATTGTATTTGTATCTCACTCGACATTACGTATTGATAAGATATCTAAAATATTTTTTTCTAATTTTATAGTTTGATTAATCGTTTAGAAAGTTTACAGCGAAATCCGAGTGGACCGCAGCAAATCTACAAGAAATATGACAGGTAACATTGAAGACAGTATATTACCTGTTATGAAACGTTAAAATCATTGCAAACTTGTTGATCCCCATTTTTCTAGTAAAAGAAGGTTGGCAAAACTCTAATCAGACGTGAAGCGTGCCAAGCGATTGCTCGAAATAATCCAACTTTCTCTTGGCGATTACGTGATACTCAAATTACGATAAAAGTTAATGGTAATCATCGTGATAACTAAAAGTCAGGAGTTTCCGAGCTCGTTCGGATCAGACCGTTATTTCTTCGGTCGCTTTTCCACTGCTTTATCCTTAATCGCTCTTTCAGCCACCCGACATCCCTGTCTGGCGTGGCGCGATTCACCCTCGCGACTCGACGTAGCCAGGCGGATGGTTCCGACCGGGAAAAATAATGCATTAGAAATTCAGATGACCGAGAGAGGAGGTCGCGCCGCGATTTATCAAATAAAAGCGGTAGTACAGTCAAATACCCGTCCATGTCGTCAGTGGAAGCGACAGTTCATTTTTAATATAAAGCGTGAGCGGGGGCGAGATCTTCCGGGATGCAGTGACAAAAAGAATATGGCAACTGCCCTACCGAGTCACCTATCTCTAGATCTACGGATTTACAATAGGAAATATCTAATGGTTTGCGAAAGTTACGGCTGTAGATAATCTATCACGTCAAAGGCATATCTTGTTTGCACTGTGCCTAAGAGATATTAGGTTGAACTGTTTCTTAAAATGCGAAAATGTTAGTCATATCACTATGCAATGTTTCTAAAATTATATATATATATATATATATCAATATCATACAAAACCTCAAAACATAAAAGATATTGAAAAAATAGATAACAATTTTTTCTATTGTCATGTGATATTCGTGACCTGTCCACCTTTCCATCCATCATAACTCATCGTCTCTCCCTTTACTCTACGGCTGAAGTTCCTTTCAGATTCTCACTCCCATCCCATGTTAATGCTTAAACGGTTTATAAACAGTTTGGCAATTTATTAAACTGGCAGTCAGGATTCTTTAAATACAGATCGTGAGAGATCAATGTACTCGCGTTACGTAATTTTAAACTTTGTTTTTAAATAAATTAGGAATTCTGGTTATTTCTGTAAAAAAATTTCTGTATCTCGTCTAAATAATTGCATTTATATAAAAAGAATCATTTAATACAAAATTATGTATTTAATATAAAAATATTGCGAGGCAGACAAGTGAGAGAATTATTTATGTTAGAAAGAATGTAAGTATTACACAAATCAGAGAAATTTAGTGAAAGCAGATTCTACTTTTAGTTAACGCGACTAAAAATGTTAATATAATTTTTTGTGTTGTACACAGAATTAGAGTGATTGTTAACAACGTCAATGGCTCATTTAATGAGAAATAAGATTTTTAAATGACAACATAAGATGTTTATTTTTACAATTTATAGTTGACCCTCTGGCATATGTTATCGTCTTTTTTGTAAATTTTTACACCTCCTTTCCTTTTACGAGTAGAATAACAGATATAGGAACCCTCAAATGTCTTTTATTCCCTGCTAGAAAGGGGAAAATACGAAAAGTATGGCGAGAGATGTCTATCTGACAATATCGTCGCCATTCTAGAGAGCTTCACCTTCGAACATTTGCATAAAATTATTATTGTCGCAGAAAATCGCGGTTGTTTCACTTTCTTTATGGAACATCGTCGAATATCACCGATTGGTTCGTATTATGTTCTTGATCGCGTATGTATTACATATACATAGATATATATTTGCACTATATTATATTATTTTCTCCACAAAAAGAAGACAGATTAATAATTTATCCCGTCATCAAATATTAATAACGTAAAAATCTCTTTTTATTCTAAAAAATTGTAACGTACAATTTACAATTTTATTTGGAACAAGAGGGAACGATAATAAAAAGAAAGAGAGAGGGAGAGAGAGAAAGACAGAGAGAAGTACAACGATACGAACCCCACGCTTTTATAGCGCTCCATTTGGCGTAACAACGAGCGTGGAAACTTCTTTTAGTGCCGGGCTACAGATTCCGGGTCGAAACATGCGTACGATTATGGGGTTTCAGATTATCAATTTGTTATACCGTGTTTATTATTTGAGCTTTGTGCAAACGGGTGAGCCACCCGCATCTTGCTACTGAAACCCTCTGCTGCAGCTGTGGAGCGTCATACTTAGACGGTTTGGGGGATAATCTGGAATATTTTATGCGGCGTTATTCTTCCAGATGTTTTGCGCCAATGTGCAAGTTGGAAAGATTGTATGTATGAGAACGTATGAGAACTACGTTTCTTCCTTTCTATAATTCGTCTTGCCAGATTGAACGGACTCCACATCGAATATTTGCAATCATTTCGCACAACGGTTGTTAACACTCCTCGCTGTTTGAATGGTAGCGACTGTAATATTTGTAAGCATATATCAAACATTGCGTACATATAACCTTTAATCTACCAATTTTTTAATAAATTTAGAAGCAGTATGAAACTTGTTTATACCTATGTCACCAGTGATTTAATGATTAATAATAAGTTAATAGTAAAATGATTTTTATTTATAATATATTATGAACAGTATTTTTAATCGGAAGAACGTGATTAGCGTAGATTTATCATTTATGTCAGCGAATATAAAAAATATTATTTTCGATATATTTTATTATACATTGAATTAATTTTTATAAATATTGTCGTTATAAGACTCTTTTCCATGAGCAATGGTAGAGACAGCGGATTGTGGAATATCATAGTAGCTGGGATTTTCTAGGAGAGTTATCTCTAATTCAGTGAGGATTTACTTGCCAATGAATCTTTAAATTAGATGCTCCGTTCTTTTCGTACTGCGCTCTTTCCCGAAGGGTAAAGCCCCGCTCGCTCAATCACCTATATCATGGAATCGCCAAGTATAGTCAATTCGCTTCCACCCTTCTTTCGTTATCGAGTCTTTATGCCTTCCTTGCCCTCAGTTTCTCTCCGCTTACCGATATTTGTGTCTCGCCATAGGCTTTTTAGAAAATCCACTCTTATATCCTCGCTCCCGTTATTTTCACTCCGTTTGTACAAGTCTAAAACTACATCGTAATTTTATTTAACAATTTTGCGAACATCAAGTATCACCGTTAGACTATTAGCGGCATCAAGTATCACCGCTATATTAATTAATGACGGAAACGCAGCCCGACGTAGTTTAATAAGAAGCAGTTCGGCCACGAAAATGGCCGTCCCGCAGGAGGGTGTAAGACGAAGGACGGAAGATAGTGGCGTGAGGATGATGATAATCCAGCTTCTAGCCTAGTCCTATCCCGAGGGATGCAGGGATTAATTGACACATCGGCGTCTTGGAGGAGTCTGCTGGGTTGACGCCTCTGCTTTGGCACCCACCGACGTGACTGATGAGACGCCTGGAACAAGGCGTCGGGAAAAACACTCGTAGATTCGTGGCTTTTTTGTAGAAAAGGTATCCAGCAAGAATTACCGACGAAGCATGGAACGTCGGTCGCGCCTCTTCTCCTGGCAAATAACTCAACTAATCAGACCACGTTCTCCTTCATCGTCCCATCCACGGCGTTCCCGAACTAAAACATCTCAGCTGGAGGGCACGTAGATGTAACAGATTGAAATTTAATACGAGCAGCATGGTGACACATACGAAAAGACGAGATGTTACTTAAGGTTTCGTAGGACACACCGTCCTCATAACGGAGATAGCGCCGTCTTGGATAGAAATTCATTAATGAGGGTTCAACAGTTAAAATCGTAATAATGAGATAATGAGTTTAATTTCTGTTGGCTATAATTCATGGAAATTTAGATATGATTAAAACAACAAAGAAATGTACTTTTAAACAAAATAAGATAAATTCAATCAAAAGCTGAAAAATAAGTCTAATATAAAGTTTTTATTAATATTATTGCAGCACTTGTGTTTTAATATCACACAAGACGTAATTTTTTTTAATTATATATTCAGAAAATTAGATTGAAATTTTAATAGATATGCAATTTTTGTACGCTCTAATTGTCAGAAGTATAATTATAAAGAGATGCACGATTATTATATATAGGCTCGCAAATCACAAAGAGATGACCGAGGCAGCGCGCGATAAGGGATAACACGGTAGTTGAAAGCAAAGAGCCGACGTGTACGAGGCGTCGGTGGCGGCACCCCATGTGAGTTATGGCCGTCCCGACGCTCTCTCCCGCTAGTCCTGGGCTCAATTTACAGATGATTCCGCGTGTTACCGCCTGGCCAGCGGCTGGTTAACCTCCGTGCCAAACACTTAATCTTCCGACGTGTCCTGCGGACGGACCGACCACGTTTTGGAGTCGGCACGACGTTAAATCGCCGTTGTAGACGCAAGATCGATGTGAGAAAGAGAGAAACGGGGATAGATAAATAGACCAAGACGTTTGTAGGGTCCCGGACGATACCGAACGGTGACCCTAGTGGCCCATAAAGTTAGTCAACCCTTATTCGGATTGTATCGTTATCCATTATTATATGAGCCTCAATGACGCATGATATCATGTAATTCAACGTGTAAATTAATGCACATTAAAAAGATATAGTTTATATATTCCGTTTATTATTATTTATTGCATTTAATAAAAGTATAAGTAATTAAAGGTCTTGCAAATTAATTTCACTATGCTAAGTCGGAAAAATATGTGTGCAGGTCACTCGTTTTCCGAACAACTTGTTAGCTATTGTAAGGCTATCGGAGACCAATAAATTTGTATCGTGAATCTCTCCATAAATTTATCGGTTGGTCCTCGATTAGCTTCGCAATAGCCAACAAGTTGTTGGAAAAATAATTGCTACAGATATCTTTCCGATATAACATAGCGAAGTTAATTCATGACACGTTTATTTCTGTATAGAAATATCATACAGGATTTCATTAAGTCTTCATGTATATTAAATATAATAAATATAATACGTAATATGTAGAACGTATTTTTTGACATATGATACATTAATTTTATATGTAAATTATACAGTACACTGTAAATTACAAATGCGCGAATTGTGTAAATTAAAAAGCATAATTCTGTCCAGAAGCTATATGTTGACTTTCTGTTTTCGAAAATTTTACCCCATCTGAATGCCATATTTTGTTCAGATGACAATATATCATTATTTGCTATCTAAATATTTGTAAATGTGTAGAAAACTGTGTTATTGATACGTTATGTGTTCCAGACGTGCCACATTGCTAGTAGGAAACGAACGGTTTGAAACTGTTATTAGCCGTCGGATAGGCACCCCATGGTGAACCACAATGTAGCGGTGAGGCGCCAATAGACTCTTAACGTTGTAAATGGCATGCCGAATCCTAATGGCTTCGTTAATTGACATTCACGTTTGTCACTAGACTTTTTTGACAAATTTCATTATTATGTTTGCTTAAAATAGATCTTAATAGAAATAATAAAGATCAGAAAATCTATTTCTCTCAATTCTCGGCTCCTTAAGATTTTTAAATATAATTTATATAATAAACATAATTTTTAAGTAATATATTTTTAATCAACAATGAAGTTTATAATGTCGATTGGTTTATCTTTTATTTATCTTTTATAATTAAAGATTAAATAAATACTTGATTTTAAAGTTATTAATTATTAATTATTGTTAATGAATAATAAAAAAAATAATTGGTACAAGGTATGGTAATTTTTCGATGAATATATCACAATATTATAATTGTAATGCATTGTCTTCATAGTGATGGTAATTGAAAAATTTCCGTTTTTCATTATAAGCGAAAAAGGCCGTATTTGTTCGCTTGATCGAATATGGCCTTATTCGCTTGTTGATTTTAAACATTCTTGGGTTAATTTTCTTACTATTGTTTAAATAATTTGGTGACTTACCTTGCTGATTACTTTTCCTAGTAGTTTTCTTCTCCTTCATCCAGGGATACTCAGGAACGTTGACACCCGAGGGGTCAGCGACACCATGGGGATCCATCATGGTATGATACGCGGGATGATGAGCACCAGGACTGATGGAACCACCGGTCCCCGGTGAGTGTGCTAGGCTACTATCCCCGGCCAATTGTGGCAATGCCGTCATGAATTCAGCCATGGAGGGCTGGCTATTGATGAAGCCGGTTTCGGCGGATCCACATGTTGGATCCATGGCTGGATGATGAGTTCCGTGCGGGGGCAGCCCGGCTGGGGTACTTGCCCCCGTGGCCACCGTGGCCAGCCAGAAGCCGCCCCCTCCGTCGTTCGCCAGGACGGGTGTCGTCGGCCTCGTCTTCACGGTCGATAGCTCTTTATTCGCGTGGACCAAATTCTGAAGATGATTGCTGAGCTGCAGATTGCGAGAGCTGGACAATTGCGGTTGGCGCAGATCTTCTTCGGGATGTACCAACGTTTGTTGCTTGCTACGCATGGGACAATACGGACTTGTAGTATGTCTCTTCTGATGAATGTAGCAATCAGAGAATGACTTGTAATTAATTGTTGACCGTGGGATATTGACTAATCCCTTTTTCACAATGTCCTTTTTTGATGTAATTTCAAAACGTAGTGTAGCCTTTGAAAAACACCCTATGCACTTAAATTCACTCGATAAATGTCTCACTAAGAGTTTCGTTTATTCTTCAACTTTCAAAATGTATGTATATTTATCTATTACGTATTTTTATATTTATTAAAATATCGCATTGTCATTAATAGTGGAAATTCGTCAAGTTAAAATTTGTTTTTAAGAAGGCTAAAGAAAAGCATGGATGTGCTTGTATAGCCTATAACTTATTATTATCATTTCTTTCATACATTGTCATTAATATGCGTGTGATGCAAAACTTTATTCATTCTTTACTTTAATAACACAAAATCAGTTAATTTTCATGCGAATTTTTCATGCGAAGCGTCGTTTTTCCTCGATTACACTTATTACTTACTTGCGTTATGGTTTATGCCAAGAGGTACATCGATCAGCAATTGGTTAATTACAATTGTTTAGTACATTTTCATTACACACTGTAATACTCACTATAATATATTATCATCATTATCATAAACTGTATATCCGTATTCATCTTGTTTTATAAACTAACTGGAATAATTTGTATGTCTCATGATATTTAATCTGACGTCAACGAGAGAAGCAAATTTTTGAACCACGCTACGAACATGACACTGCTTACTCGAGGTCGACATAGCTCAGACAACAGATCCAATTCATAGATTTGCCATCTCAATACAACCAAGCACAGATCACCACTGTCACACGTTATAGTCGCGACGAGTTGATCGATAGTCCGACCGATCGACGGAGAACGCCGTGCCGAATCGCGCGTACCGCGACTGCTGTTACACCGTGCCGATCGGCCGAAACCCAGACAAGCGGGCTAGGGTACACCAAGCCAGTCACCGATCGCGGTATACTTGCTAAGTGACGAAGGAGTGAGAGGATGTAGAGATAGTAGTCGGAGGGAAGGTGGGGGTCCGACAAGTCCGTGGTGGAGGTACCTGCCAAGCGAGAAGGTGCGGCAGAAGAGGCGAAGGACGTCCCGTAGAAAGAGACGGCTGTCTCCAGTCGCCAGGACCGAAATTTCCACGATCTTTTTCGCCTCTCTGGTGTTCCCGGTGTCTCTGTTGTTACTGCTGTCTCTTTCCTCGTTCCGGGAGGGGGCGGCTGGGAGTCCACTTTGGCATCGAGGTGGAAGTCGTCCTTTAATGTGGCGGCGGCCCGATCACGTGACTCCGCTCGTCGGAATGGAGCGACCAATCGTGGAGCGGTAACGCGAGCGGTGAGGCACAGCCCTCCGCCGACGTAGGCGGGCTGGCCTGTCGTGGCGACGGTGGCCTTGGAGGGCTCGGAGGGCACACAGCCAGGAGGGTACGACGACCAGGTCCGTGCCGTGAGAGTGCAAGCGGGCGACTCTCGTGCGGACGAGCACGAGGCCCGTTTGGGCGGCCACGGTTACCCGGCGCAACCCGGCGCAACCCGGCGTACTGTGGGCGGTACGCGCGAGCGCGTCGTTCGGTATCCTGCCGAGTGGTGGGGAATCTTCTCACGTGCTCGGCCACGCGGTCCTCCACCTTCCTTGGATGAGCCTTCGAATCAAGGTACGATAGTCTTTAACTTTTATTAACCCACGAATGATACTGCGAATTCATTGTCAAGTTCCGCATTAAGAAACCGGAAACGTTAAAAACAATTTGTCCCATTATTTATTCTCGACACGTTCCATTTTGCCTTGGGCCTCGTCCAACAATGCCTTTTTTTCTCTTTTATATTTGTCGTGTAATAATAATAGTATAGTTTTTTGGTCGAATGTTATTCTTTCGAGGAAAGAAATAGTCTTTGGGTATGTTTTTTCAGGACCGAATGTTTTTGAGTCGAGGGAAGGATTCTTTCGGAATAATTCAAAGTTGTAATTTGTAATTGTAAAGCAAAATATCTTAGTGGCTCATCGTACATTTATCATATAAATCATATACGATTATCCATATTTTACTTTTGTTGTTAAATCCCATATAGAGTTTAACAATTGGCTCAGTACTGGGTCAGTACTGACTGCCATAGTTCAAGTGCTGGCGCAGTACTGATCAAGTACTGGATGATAACTTGGGCCCAATACTGGCAGATGATACTGACCCAGTCATTTTAGCCAGTCATTTGCTTGCAGTGATGACCTAGTTCTAGCTGACAGAACTTTGGCAGTCATTTGTCAGCCAGTCATTTGCCAGTGATGGTCCAATACTGATTGACAGAACCATTGCCATCAACTGACAGTCGTAGCGTTGGCTTCAGCGTTGATTTCATTGTAACTGCTGGTGATTCTGAATTTGCTAGCGATTCTGTTATATATAGAATAGTTCGGTTACTTTTCTTTTTACGTTGATTCCGTTTATTCATTTACTTATTATTTAGAGACAGGAAATGTGTAAACGCGCGATACAAGAAAAATTTTAACTATCCACTCAATCCATGTATGTTATTGGAATGTAAATTGTTATATTTGTATACATATATATTTATATCATGCAAATATGATATACAGAATGCTTCTTCAAAAGCGAATTTGGTACTGGGTAGGTTCATGGATTGAATGCACCCGTGTCGTTATTGCAACGGTCAGAATTGCTGGGGGCGCGCCGACTGGCATCGCGACGGTTCGCTGTGGAACAGTTTTGATGACAGATTACCCTGATCCGCTTTGTGGAGGAGCTTTCATTTAGACAGGCAGTTTGATTGAAAAGTTCACTGTCGCTACCAAAGAAAAAATTTGTGCCACTACCCTCATCGAGTATATAGCAAGTCGTTTACTTGCGCTAGAATCGATCCCTTTCGGCATGAGACGATCACATTCATCGTGTTCTACATGTTGCAACAGTTAAACGGTACATTTATATGTACCTCACGTTGCACTAGAATGACAAGGATAAAACTTGCGAACGTTTTTATATTCGCATACTACTCTTTTTTAACTTTATATAAATTTTAATGACGAAGCCCAAGAGTTAAAATAAATGTTTAAAAAAAAAGCAACAGAAATAATAAAAATAATTATACTAATAATATTAATAAATAATGTTTCTACAAATTCATTGCCATTTAGCAAATCAGTCGATTTGAATGTTGAAAGAACCACTGTGATTGCGCACATCGACACACAACTTATTAACAATGTTCGTATGCGAATAACATACATCGCAATTTATACACTTGTTAATTTTAGTTTATTATATGCGAATTTCATATTGAAGAAGATCCAAAACAAAGGATCGAAACGTTTATGTATTCATTTACATTTAAAATAAAATATTATTTGCACCTGTACATCTCGCTTGCTCATATAGTCTTATTACACACATTATAGATTAATTTCATTTGAGCCTGTATCAAGAATTTAAAAAAAAATAATTATGACAGCCTAATGAAATTAGATATTAAAAATGAAAAAATTGATAAAAACGTTTTGAAAAGATTATTTATCAGTAGAACGAAATATATTTCAAATATTTTGTGTTCATGGTAATCGTATTAATAATTTATTCAATTGCGTCAGTGGGTTAGAAGGAAATTTCTGAGGGATGGGGGAGGGATAAGGGTGTCAACCGTTTCAGAGCGCGAAGCGGGCGCGGATGGCTAGAGAGGAGGTGAAGAGGGCGACTAAGCGGGAGGGTAACGGAGAGAGACGAGAGAACGGAGAACACCCTCCACATCTGCCACCAGATTTAACTATACATTACAGACACACGATATGTCAAAGTCCTATACTTCATATCGACTCTGCCATTTATTAAAAGTTTCATCGCGCGCGCCTCGCTCGCGCCACCGATGTTCAGCAGCCCGACCCCTTCTTTCAAGCGCACTCCGAAAACATATAGGAAGAAAGGCCCGAAATATACGAACGAAAAGTTCGAGAAAAGAGCGACGGGGGTAAAAAGGGGTGCGCGCGTTCCTCAGATCGACACAGTTGCAACGCTTCGCGTGATAAAAGCGACTAACGCTATCTTTCTTCGGTTGCGATTCTTCATTTTACTCTCTTTCCCGTGTAAGGCGGAGTTTCCCCGATAACGGATTCTTTCGGAGAACTGCGCAGCGATAATTTTCACCGTTTGAATCTCCTCTACGTTCGTTTTATTAATCTCAAAATAATTCGCCGCTTTGCTCTCTGCAGCGTTTCAAAAATTGTCATCAAAATCCTTTCCATCTTAAAGCAGCATTACGTTGCTGCAATATTTTGTCGAGAATAATAAGTTATATTTGAAATAATTTCGCGCACCGCGAAAAGCTTAATGCTAGAAAAATAAGATTCTTTCGAGCTCACCCTTTTTGTGACGACCGCGGAATTTCTGCGTGTCGGATCTTCGTATTTCCTCCGGCTGCTGCCGATTGCGAAATGAAGTTTTATATTAAGCTTGGAGAGTTTTCTCTCTCTCTCTCTTTCTCTTTCTCTTTTATTCCGTGCGCGCGTCTCTCGCTCATTTTTTCCTTTTCTCTTGTGCCATCGCTTTTTCTCCCACGCTCGTCCTCGCCCTTTATGTATTTACGTACCGATAGATCGTTATATCGGCGTTTGCATATATATTGACGTTGCTGTCTTTCCTGCGACGACGCGTGATATACGTGCTATAGGGTGTACGAAAAATGTGTACCTGCAATAATTGTCATTGTTTAAATATTTGTCATTGCAACGGCTTAATAATAGTACTATATATCAAGTGGCATAATTAGACTATTATGAACAAAAACTCTGCTAGAATAATATTTTATAATGAGAGATCTGGGAGGGTTACTTAATATTTACTAGGTCATGGTCCTTCTTTCAACCAGTTGCAATACTAGGCAAAAGAAATGCGTACTTGAAAGTAGCGTTTTCCACCATTAAAAGTAAATCATCCTTCATCGCCATCTTAGCATAGCAACCGGCACGAGTCCACGAGTAGGGCTCGACCTGTCAATCTCACCGGATCACTGAGACGGGTCTTTGCCGTCCTTGCTTCACTGGAAAGGAGAGCCTCGCTTTTCGTACCTAAAACTCTTCTCCCCACTTCGACCCTTCCAACTTTTTTCTTCTTCGTCGTCTGGGGTAAAAGCGAACTCGTTAGACTCCAAGTGAAATTTTCTCTCGTCCCGCTGGGTAGCTAGTATGCCACCGGAAATGCTATAGAGCGCCTACTTTCACTACCGCTTCTTAAATTCACCTTTCTTGTCGCTTATCACGTTGCTTTGAGGATCGATTAAAAATTATTGCTCAGCTTAATACGAAGAAAGTTTTGAGTAAAGATCAAGTTTTTATTAAAGTGAACTATGCGCAATTTAAAAAAAATCTATTACTCAGATAGACTTCCAATTTTCTTTTAAATCAGATTTAAAGATAAAAACTATTTAATTACTTGTAAGTAATATAGATTTAAATAGTCAATAATAGTCTGATGATAATAATTAAAGCCATGTGATGGAAGCAGATATGATTGTTAAACGATCAGCAGGGATGAAAATCATTCGTAAGGCGAATCTGAGAAGCAAGGGATTGTTATCACAGGGATATATACGAAAAGGTGAGCTGGTTCGTGTTGAACAGCAACGGTGGTTCTTGCGATTAGCGCGCGACTAAAGGGAACTCCGTGGCTGAGGAGTCTGAGGTTTTAATTAAGCATTCACTGCGGATGATATCGCATGCCTCTTTATACTTCATAGCGGCCAGATGTTGCTACGAGAATGTTCCTTGCCTTAAGTCCTCTTCCCTCTGATTCGAGCCAGCTAGAACCGCACGAGCGACGTTTCTCCCGTCGCTATTTCGTTTTAATTATGCATATTTAATTTGCTTATATCTTGGCACCCACGTGGCACGTTGGCAGAACTTGAAGCTTCCGCGGCAGCAATTATTCATTTGTTCGGACATATTAATTAACGAATCGTGTCCGATGATTTCCTCGATTCGGTCACTAGCAAAAAATTTTTATTAGTATTAGATTCAAAGATGAATTGAAACGTTTCAATTTTTATATTGTTTTATATTGATGTATATATTCTTCAGAAATTACGTATATTTATATTATATTTTCAAGATATAAACATTGTTTAAAATTTAGTATAACAAACGCGGTTATTAACATCAACAGCGTTTACGTGATGTCAATAACCGAGCTGTGTTCGTTAGATTGAAATTTAAAAGATATCATATGAATTATATCATTCTCCCTTATTTTTCCCATGGTAGATTCGAAACTTTCCTTTCGAGTTATTCTTTGGGGATAGGAAGAGAGAGAGAGCGAGGGATCTCCCCGCGAGTGCTCGTGGAACAAATCTACCTCCACAACTCGAGGTATACACAGTTCTACAGCCGACACTTGGCGCAAATTGCCCCAGTAAGTGTAGTACATTAATCTTTGGTTTGGTTTGGTCTCGGCCACCGCGTGTGTTGCGGTGGCCGCATTTCTCGTAAACCTTCTCTTTCTCTGCACCGACATGCCGCACGTCCGAGGACCTTCTCCACGTTTTCGTATCCCTCTTTTCTCGCAACCACCTGACCATACACGTTTACTTCCAAGTATTCAAATCGAAGTGGACTACGCAAAACTACTTTTATTAATACGGACAGTCTTTCCAGAATTAAATATTTTTATCGTTCAGTACAATCTTGATTAGATGACATCTTCTGTAGCAGAGGAAATTATGACTGCGCGTTTAATAAAAGTCGTATGTACGTGTATGTAATATGTATGTAAAATAAGCAAACGGTAGAAAGTATAACGCGTATACGCATTTGAAAACACAGTGGTAGCCTATTCGGTAAAAGTACAACGCTTTTGTTTGACCCTTGTCGGTCTCTCATATTCCACTCGTCCCCGAATGAGTTCCGCCAACCCTTCCGCTCCTAACAGGCCACCTTAACTGTAACCTCTGCACACACTTGCTACTCGGGTGGTCAGAAAGCCAGACCCGGCCTTTCGTAATGCGAATACCATGTCGCACACCAGGAATTTCGGATCTCCAGCGTAAGCCCTTCTTTATTCGATTAAATAAATTGGCAGCGATTAGGTCGACGCGGGTTTTCCGAATGGGACTGTATGTCCGACGATGATCGAGCATAATTAATTGCGGCTACTCAACATTTATTTATTACTTTTCCGCAAAGCGTTATAATGACATTGTGACCATAAATAATATTATGAAATAGAGAAAATTATTTCAATTTCAATATGAATTATAACGTCTATTTATGAAATAAATCACAGACATATGTGTCTAGTTCTAATCAATTAAAAAACTTAGAGTAAATATTCAGCAAATATGATTGAGTAAATATTGTTATAAAAGTATTTTAAATATTATCATTTTCTTTTTTATTTACTCTGGGAAATATTAAAGAGGTATAGATTTTGTATTTTATAATAAATTGGCCAGACAAATATATATAAAGAATTAATTTGAATAGTATTTATTTCATTTTTGCAACAACATCTTAAAATATTTACATAGCAGTAGAGATTCAGATATCTATGTTTGTGTTGTAAAGGATTGTTATTGTAAGGATTCGAGCAGAATTTAGAAAAGTTCAGGTAGCGCCGCAGTACTGAAACCCATTAAAAAAAGAAACAGGGAAGAAAGACAACAAATTTCAAATTAATTGCTTAACAAAGCATAACACGTAACGGAGATGTGCGCACGCGCAAGAGAGAGAGAAAGAGAGAGAGAGAGAATCCTACACTATTAACCACACAATTAGGAAGTACATTTAGGCTTTCCGGTAATGGCCTGACAAAATATGGGCAATCCTTGGAATTAGGCGAATCGCTTTCTGACCTACCTATGTATGCAAGTTCTCGCCTGATTGTACTGTAATGATGTCATAACTCGACGCATAATCTGACAGTATAATTGTCACATATAAACAAATTTCGATAAACCGCGCATTTGACTGCTTGTTTTATTGGAAGTAGATAAAGGAAAACAAATTAACTTCTCTTCTGAGAATAATATACGAAAAGAAATAACATTTCTCCAATCGATCAGAGAGCAGATTCACGCAATCATGCTCTGTATCTGCCGTTAGGTGTATCATATTATTCGCAAACACCTACAGTGTTCTAACTTTAGGCGTCTCATCATCCCCTTATGGAGCTTGATGACTTGCACATTCGTGACTAGGCATCCAGAGCACGCAGCATGAATCTCCTTCATGTGCATGTGCAATGGACGATGTGTTTTACCCTTCGAGATCGTTATCTGTTTGGATCACATATCCATTTATTTTTAACTGAAAATATATATAATCCCTAGATATATAACGTTGCTCTTATATTTCGATTATGCTATTTTACATACATATACCATATAATGTTATAGATATACGTATATCTACATATATAAAACTTTCTTCAGGCGGTATTTTATGCAATGAGAGACAGAATTTTAATTAAAATATAATAAAACGGTTTATTTATATGTTAATACAAAATATTAAAAATTATAATTTATAATTACATTGCTGAATACTTATAATTAATTGGTAGAGATAAACAAAAATGTCCATATCTATTATATCTCCTATACAAAATATCTGAACTAAATATCCTTTGAATTTGAAATTTATATTTGCCATCTTATGTAATTATTGAATGTATCAATAACAATATTATATTGGATGCTGGATTTAAATAAGATTAAACCGGCTTATCTTAGTCTATCGTGTATTCGAAACTTTTTGCTTATTACGCTCTTGGCATGTTCTCAGTGCATTACATTAATGAATTAAAAATTGGTTGAGCATTCACCGAAAGTTCAATTAACTTTAAGAATCAGATGACATATTTAATTTCCTCGAGATAATGAGAGTGGGTACGAGGAAGTGAGGCCGGTGGTAGGCGGGAAGATACCGGCAGGAGTTCCGGAAGAAGACGCCGTTCCTTCATGCTAGTGTTAAAAGGGAGAAAAGAACGTCAAACTTATCGAGAGAGGAAAGGTGTTGAGAGAGAAATATGGAAAATTAGAAACAGTTGTTAGAGACGAAGTACGAGAGTAAATATAGAAGTCTAAAAAAAATTAATTACGAATGATATAAGATTCACACGAGGACATGAGAGATCTAAATGTGTTAAAAGAATGTATTGGCTTACGAAGAACTATAATGATTGATTGATTAATATAAAGAAACAATAGGATCGTAATGGTAAGATCCGCTATCGCTGCGAAATTTTGTCAGAAACCTTTTATCCTTCGGCAAGAGGAGTAAATCGTGCGGTCACGACGTACATCTATTTGTCACTTGGACCGCCTCGTAGCAGACTGTCTTCGAGAAGACAGTAGGACGTCGTGACGCCTGGCCAGAGTCCGACACCACGTCGTACGTGGTCTTTCTTTTCTAACGGTTCTCCCTTTCCCTTCTTCCTCTTGGGACCACTCCATCTTTCCTCCCTGAACCGGATCCTCGGAGAGAAGTAGGTAGCCCTCCGTTAAAGAGGTAATTTGTGCCACGAGCAATCCAGCACACTTCCGAAAGTTGTGCACCTTTCTACGAAATTCTCGTCGGAAGGCTGTTGCTTGTTGCACGAAATTCTGTCCTCTGCACCTCTCCTCTTTTCATTTTAATCATATATTTATTACAAAATATTTGCAAGATAATGTATTTGATTTTCATAAACATGAAGCTACTCTCTTAAAAAAAAAACATTATTAGGAATTATCTTTGATTTTTATCATCATTTTATCTTATTATAGTTTAATCTTAATTACATCCATATTAATCGCGCATTCGAATTATTATACGCGACATTTTCGGCGGCTGATTTATCCCGTCGTCCTTACTCTCTCAAGAGCGACTACGGAATAAACTCAAGTCAAGATGAAACTAAATCCCTATTTTATTTACCGAAAGGCGGCAGGGATGAAGACGGGTGCCGGGGAGGGATCTCGGCCGTGTACTAAATTTAAAAGTAAAACCTCCGCCTTTGTTGCCGAATCCCTGTGCTGAAAGAGAAGGTTGCTCTGCTTCCACGAGCCATTCAACAGATTTAAATAGCTCCCGAGCTTCCAATAGCTCAATAGCTCTTTTTCGTTGTTTTAAGGCTCCCGTAGTCTGTAGGTTAAATGATACCGCATTCTCATCGGGTAACATAACCGCGGGCTTCGATGCAATTTGTCAAGAAAGAAGCCCTATTTGTAAATTACGTCTCTCTGATGCGCTTTATTCGATTTACCGTATATAACGTTGGAATATATGATCACGCCCGGTAGGTGGAAAAAAGGCACGCCATTGTCTGTTTGCTAATAGTCAATAATACTTTGCGCGTACATTGTGCGAAATTTCACGTCAGACGTTTCTGCGCGTGAGGCTGCCGGCTTTACAAGACCGGTGATCGGTTAAATCGAATCATAAAAGAATCCTAATTAAGTTTCTCGCTCTTTTGTGCGAGGGCGAGCTTGCCGGCTACGCGAGAGCTTACGAAGTAATGACGATGAGAAAGCGCAGGCAGGGCTTGCTGTCTTCGCTCGCGAAATTGGGACTTCCGACTTTCGCTGCCCCGCTAATTTTGAATAATATTCGCGGCAAGCGTCCGCAAGTATTCCTTTCCAGCTGTGTGTTTTCTAACCACATAAGCGGCTAGATGTAATAAAATCCATAATTTCTTGAAATCAGTATTGCCCTAATTTCTCCCATTGAATTAGTAAAAATCGTATACGGAATTAATTTTCTGATATTTTTTTCTAATAATAAATTAGGTGAAATGGAATAAAGAAAAAAGAAAATTAAGCAAACATAGAAGACAATATTTTTTACGTAAGATGAATAGTACTGACCCGTACCAAGGTAATTAGTGAAATCATAATGGTTTTTAAAGATACATAGAAATTATAACCGTAAGATTCCCATAACAAAAGCTAACCTTTGACCACAAAGCACCTGCCAGCGCTGTAAAAAGGATAATAATATTTTTATAATTGAAATTAATTGCATGTTGACCACCGTACCGCACATGCTTGCGCGACCCGTAATAAAAGTAGAAATGGTAGAAGTCGTCTCACGGACGACAAATGGAAACAAAGCGACCGTATGGTGACTTACCCTCTGTGTAAGTAATATAACACAAAAGACCTACTTAGATTCATTAGAATGCATCTCGGAGCACTCCTCATTAGCGATTTACAACAATTGCGTCACGTCAGAAAAAAGTTTGATTAGTACATTTACCATCTTCTTTTACACAACATTTTTGTATTGAATTTATGTATAATTAACTTACTTTATTATATAACATATCATATGTATTTAACATTTAAAGACAGTAGTTCCAAACCAGTAAATTGGAAAATTCTTTAATGATCTTCGATGGTTTTATTTAATTCCATCTCGTTTAAAAGAATTGGCCAATCGTGCATGTTATACAACTATTCGGTAAAAATTAAAGAAAGCAACACTAACTACCTTGGCTTTTATAAGTAGCGATCAGCAGCTGAATTAAAAAACAAAATCTATGGAACACCCGACATCTTGAGGAAACCTGCACATTTAAAAGAGAACCGTGCTCGCTTTAGATACCGCGCACCCAATCATCAAAGTCGCATTTTCAGTGTAATGGGTGTGTTTAGTCGATGGGTGCTGTCGAGAGAGATACAAGCGGGAGGGCAGGAGAAGCGATCGAGTATCCCGAAGGTCTCAGCCAGTCGACGATCTGGAGACGCACCGGACTCTCGATCGTGATCGAGCTCCCTCGGCCACCAATAATCATCGGGCAACCGCAATTACGATGCCCGAGGCGGCCAATCGGCGTCCCACAGGTTCCTACCTCTCTCTCGGCACTCTATTATTAGGTTGTATTATCGTAATGC
Source organism: Trachymyrmex cornetzi (assembly GCF_001594075.2). Classification (NCBI taxonomy): domain Eukaryota; kingdom Metazoa; phylum Arthropoda; class Insecta; order Hymenoptera; family Formicidae; genus Trachymyrmex; species Trachymyrmex cornetzi. The sequence continues at coordinate 2,773,363 of NW_017299892.1, read as the reverse complement.
GCCATCCACCATGTCCGGAGCCAACGAAATGGCTTCTATAATAGGGACAGTCGGATCCCGACATTTACCTCCCAGCATCCTCGCGCGCAATCATCGCGTACGATGATCGCGAAATCACGAAAGGTCTGCTCGGTTGCTTCTCCTATCGCGTGATGATTTTCTTGTTCTCGAGTGGGGCTTACGGTGTTTAAACATGACGCGATATCCTCCGTAGTTCGTAGAAATTGAATCGAAGGTCAAACTGAACTGAAGCTAGTTGAATTGAACTGGGAAAACTTGAAGTGAAGTGGAATTTCCGTTATATCTTCTTATTTTCTTAGTCGATGTCTATCAGCTGCTTTAGCTCGAGGTCACGTTGTTAGCACCTACATTATGACAAACTGATCCTTATCTTGACATTCTTTTCGCATGATACGAGATCAAGACTTGCGATACAAGCGGGCGGTATGAAAGGAAAGTACATTTTCAAAGAGATAACAAGTCTCATAACACTCTAATATAAATATCTTATGAATCTTACGTCAGAACGTAGCATCCGGTTTCCGAGATATTTATGTTGAAGGCTAACGAAGATTACAATATCGATATAGACTTGAAAATGCACATTTAAGTAAAAACATATTCTTTATTTTGAGGACAAAGTTCATTTTTATAATTTTTCCAAATTTTTAAATAATACAAACAAATTGCAAATAATATTTTATTGAAGTAACTGATATACATGCTGGTTGGCAAATCGGACATGCATTGAATTATTTGATCGAGGGAGACCATACACGCATGCTACATGAACGCCTTCAGCGACGTTTGCTTGATTCTTTCCCACAATGTCTGTCATATGGACGAGAGAGGTGAATAGTTGGGCAGGGGAATGTGGCCCCTTTCCCAACGTAGGTGGTTGGACGGTCTGAGCAACGGGGGCGGGGGAGTATTGAGGGCGCTAATGTTCCCCAGGCAGGAAACGCCGTCTCCATCCTGCACCCTCTATCTCTTCGCTTGCTCGCCTATTTTTATTCGTCTTTATCTGAGACTTGAGTCGGTTCCTCTCCATTTCCTCTTGAGGAGTTCTTCCTCCTCCTCGCGCCGCCATCGCCTCCAACCGCCACCGCCGTCGCGGCATTCTACCTTTTCCCCTCCGGGTACCGATGCGGTGACAACAACATGCAAACATTCTGGTATTTGCAATTCGAATGCCGCAAAACGGGGACGGAAAGCCGCGACGGAACAGCCCGAGGCGGTCCGCTTAACTTCTCGAAGACGCAGTCGCGACTACGAGCTCACTATTCTATTAACCACTCGGATAAGGATTGCCGCGGAAACCGCTATCGTATGCCGACAAATTTTAAAGAAATGATCGAAGTAAAATTGATGTAGCAATAAGATCTATAATATATATGTGTACCTTCATATATTATTTCATAATTATTTATAATTGTTGACTGTTCATTGATTGCATTCATAAATATTAAAAAATAAAATTTAGGAAAATATACTTTATATATAAACTGTGTATATTATATATAATTAAATTAAAATTTAAAAGAATATTTAGATAAATAAATTTATAAATATAATTTTTAATATATTTGCATTTTATTTAATTCTATTATATTAAATATTATAAGTATAAATGATTAAGTCTCAAATATTCTAGAGATGTATTTCAATTTACCAAATATTTAAAAAAGTTTATATCAATATGTTTATAAAATTTCTGCTATCTCAAAGCGTTTCTATAAACCGATGTTCATATAAACTTTTTTAAATACTTGGTCTTAATGGAAATACATTTCTCGAATATTTGACACTTATTCCTTTACACTCAGTAAATAAATCGAATATACATGTAAAGAGTAATCAAACAGTGACTGATGTAATAATAACTGGATTATAAATTTTTATAGGTTATATAATTTAACAACAAATATATGTCGAGTTTAAAAACATCCATTTTTTAAATATTTAGAAATAAATATAAAGGAAGATTGTGTCACGAAAGCCAGTTTGAATTATGCCGTAAGCATAATGTCGCTCGGCAATTTTATGAGTATGAAATAAAGATATTCACTGTGATGATAATCGTTCAGAAAATAATGATGCACTGGGATGATGCATGCAAAAGGATACACGCGATCCTCGGTAAATATGAAAGCAGATGCAGTAACGGTAATTATAAGAATGGTCACCTGCAGCAATTGTGTCCTACCTTTGCTACATTAAAGTTTCATATCAGATCTCTCCGCAAGATTTCCGCAGTCAATCAAAAGTTTCATAAAAACCTGTAGATGAAAAAGATATACAAATATTTTTAGAGAATGTGTTTGTCTATTAAGTCAAAACTTCAAAGAATGTGTTTTATAAATACATGCATTTATTTTCTGGATTTTATTGATATTTGTTTATGATGTTGTGCATATATGTATATATGTACATAAAATCAAGATGACGTAAACAATAATAGCAATAATTTTATATTACTAACGATACAGTTATGATAAAATTTAGAAATCTAATTGAATATAACCGTAAATGAACGTAATTATATAACGTATATAATATACAATGATTGTGATATATCCCTACAGCACAAAAGTTGTAGCAACAATGCTGCAACGTTGCAGCAATGTTGCATGTTGTAGCAATATTGTTGCAAATTTTGTGCTGTACTGGATACTGACAATGTTATTTGTTCTCTAATCTACTTGAATGAGACAAGATACTTTTAATACTTTCTTTATTTTGTCATTTTTTAATCTATCGTGCACTAATGTGCATACGTGTATAACATGTGTTTGCGTTTATACGTTTGTTGTGGGGTAAGTTCTGGTCGTTATGTAATTAAGTATGTATCGTTGCGGGGTTATTTTATAAGTAGGCGTATTTAGTGCTATTGGACCATCATTTATAACAAATGCTGCCACTAAAACCCGATTTATATAAGACCGAGAACGCGGGTCGCAGATCGTAAGACTAGAAACTAATCTAACGTATTTTAATTATAATAGGTTGCAGGAAGCAGAACGCAGGACGCAGGTAGTTGGATGAACTTCAACTTTCGCGTCTTGCGTTCTACGTATTGCGGTCTGTAACTTATTACAATCTGAAATACATTTCAACTGCGTTCTGCGTTTTATGTAGATCGGGCTTTATTGTTCTACTACTAATTCTCAACTGAAATAAGACAGTATCTTCGATCACGATACTGATGTATTATTAATTAGGAAATTAAGTTGGTTAGAAAGGTTACATATAGTCATAAATTATAATGTGTATGTCGTGATATTTTTTTTATTAAATATGAAAAGGATATTTTTGAAGATTACATTTTAAAATAATTAAAGATAGTAGTAAAAAGAGAGAAAGAAATATTTCGAGTGCCTTACGCGATTGGCTGCTCTTTCTATTTTTCTATGTAATATATTCTATATTATGTCTTCTATATGTGTATAATGTTTCTAAAATCCTCCGTTTATACTGATAAATTTTTTATAGATTGTCATAGATTGATCCAATTTAAAAAAAATTAGGCAGTTAGGTAGTTTTTTCTTGCGTTAAGCAAACTTGGAGATTTGAGATTCAATTGGAGAACAAAGAAGATTTGCGTGACTCGTAGGCGTTCCACGTGACACGCTATGTCGATCGTCACGTCGACCAATCGGCTTTCAGAGTCCGCCCTTATAGTATACACTTATACCTTGTGCATAGAGATCTTTTGATGTTTCAGGTCACGTGACCCGTCCGGCTTCGATATCAATTCGTGATGCTAAGTACGCCTTCGCGTGTACGTCGTTTCTCATTGCAAAGTTATAGGGACAGCACTTGTAACCGCCAGAAGGAAATTTCGTCTGTTCTGAACAGTCCAATCTTTAGATCTACACGAGCGTGATAGTTTGCTATCATACCATGTGTAACGTAGAAAGCCTTGATTACGAAATGAGATTTAATTGAAGGATTCGGGTTGATTATTATGGTCCGCCATTTGTGTTTGCCGGGTCGCGAATTTCCATAAAAATCGTATAACACCGGCGAACTACGCGGATGTTGGAAGGATAACATCGAATTGGCGCGTATGCGGTGATAAATCACGCATAATTGTTCGTAAACTGTAAAGCGTTTGATAGTGTCAACAAAAACCATCCGAAAGTGGTAACTCATTCGATAGTGTCAACAGAAACAAGTTGTTAGCCCGAAAGGGCAGCTCGCGTCAGGCCCACCCCAGGATTCCGGAGTGTTGGTGATGGATGATCGCAGATACACTGAAAAATGGTGATGGATGGTATATCGCTGCCTATAAACATTGACAGAATCTGTTACGTGTATCCTAATAAGTTATCCTGTGCCGTGTCTTAATAATACGCGCGTCTTCTTCGTTAGAAATATGTTTGAAGTACACATTATCATAAACATTATGTACTTTGGAACAAATTTGAAAATCAATTTTTTATGGTTTTTCGCGAAATAATATGATATAAACATTTTTACCATACACATACACACACACACACAAACCTTATATTGCTTAATTACTTATCTTTTCACAAGATTAATTTGAGATGTAAAACAGACCCGCACATTACATACGCGCAAGCAATGTATCTATATCTCTTATGTTATCAAATTCCTAGAAATTGGTAGTGAACTGTCTCTATAATTAATTACATCAACGTAAAAACATTTAACGACTCTAATTCAATAACATAGAATGTTAGTGCAAATGGTAGCTCACGCCGTGCGTGTACGACGAGCATGATCTTTGACGAGAAATTTCCAGATCTCACAAAGTGAGCGATGCAGATGGTTACAAAAAGAAGAGACGAGCCGTAAAGGGCGGTCGAAATTTGATTCTCGGTGACGTATTAAATGTGTGGTAGCGCCCGTTGGTGTCAGGGGGATTGCTTTAATCAGTAGATTAATTCGTCATGGCCTCGCAGCGTAGCAACGTCCTTTGTCGGCCACTCGTAAAATATGAGCCAACGTACATAATCAACTATTTGTGGTAATGAATATTATGCGGCCGGAGAACGTGTCATTAATAACACCGAGCCGTGCTACGCAATCTTTTTTCTTCGCGAACTACACTGTACATTATATATACACATACACCTTCTATTACCAAATCCGTAGAAAAATAGCTCGTGCTCGGTGCCTGCCAATTCTTTTTGTCGTGTCAACGTTCAATTTTGAGTCGTTATAGATCGAAATGAATCGAAGCTGAGACGTTGCAACCATCGCATACTCGATCGCATACCTACGTGTCAATAACAGTTCGAAAGTGATAACGTAATATAGACGAAATATAAATCGACGAACTGTCTTCGGCTGTGTTTTCAAAGTTGCTCCATAATGCCGCTTTAAATGCTTATCCATGTTCGATAACTTTTGTGTCGGCGCGGCGCTTACGTCCTTTAAACCTAAGCTTTATAAAGTGAATAGCGACGCGAAGTTGAATCGGCCACCGTGAGAGCGTGGTTGGCGAGCTTTTGGTAGCTCTACGGAGAGCTCCAAAACGATCTCTTTCCTCCTCCCTTTCCTTCTCACCCACCCCTACTCCTTCGGCCGTGTGCCGTCACAGGTTCACCTCTTGGCCGAACCCCTCCTGGACAACTCCCCGCGGCGAGAAGACAAATGAGCTTGAGGTGAGAACTTGCCCGATAAATACCAAAGGCGACACAACGTTTGACCAGGGAGCATATAGCGCAGAGCGGACAAGAAATACTGCGTCGGACGGTCCTTTCGCCCTTTAGGACCTCCCTGCGTATCCACGGCCCGTGGCTGCTTCGCCCCTTCGCTACCCTTCCTCTCTTGGTGCACTGACACAACCCTAGCAATCTGCAACCTCCGACCTTCTCGCATTCAAACTAGTCGCGAGACTCATTTACCCCCTTAGCGAAACTTTTCCATACCTTACTTCCATATAAGTACATTCTAATTGATTTCTTTGTTTCTAGCGTAAATGGCGTCTGTTTCTTTCGAATGAATTTTACGATAGAGGTGATGATAGATCCCGTTGATATAATGATTGATAATAGATACTTTTGTGTAAATAGAGCTCATTATTCAACTTAAACGAAGTATAACATTTATGATGTTTTTACGATTGTTTTTTTTTTAATTAAAAGGAGAGAAAAGTTCATTGCATATTTTAATGAATGAATATGTTTTCAGCTGATTGTTAATATTCATTGTCTGCTCATAAAGAATTATGTTTTTATATGCCGTGTACTATAGCAGATTTATACTTTTTATAATATTGTTTATATCTTTTGTAATATTGATTATATCTTTTACATTTACAACATTAATATTTATTTTTTTAAAGTCTCTTTTAGTGATATTGTCGATGAGTTTCGCACGATATTTACAAGACTTCTTTTATTTTTAGACATGTCGTGTCCTGAAAATGCATTAATTTTGCGTTCTGAATAGAATTTAGGATTCTTTCCGGAAAGCTAGTACGCGTTCGTAAGCGGAACCAATTTCAGAGCCCCAAACTTGGATACCACGTGCTCAGTGGTCACGCTGCGGTTAAAAGAATTGGACATGCATATTCACGGAAGTTATGGCAAGTTTCATTAAAGTTAATAAGAAACGCGTTAAATTTTTACATTAATTCGAATATTCTATAATATATATTTTAATATTTTTAATATTTTTTTGTATATAATGAGAGTTCTGAAGTGTTTGATAATTTATTGAAGAATTTGTCGAATAACATTATATAAAATATTTATTTGTCTCTCTCAAAGAAATAAATTATTCACGAATAAGAACAAGAGAATTCGCGGCATATTTTACGTTCGCAAAGAGGCGTATCTTTCATTCAGCAGGCGAAAAAATATTTTTGTGCTTTTAGCTAGGGCAGCTATGGGGAGAATCATTTTTCAACCGGTGCTTCGTAAAAGAGACAGACAGCGAGAGAAACGCCGGCCGAGGCCGCCGGCGATGTCAAACGTCAGCGAACAGTCTGCTGCCCTTTGCCTGTAATGCGTCTTTCTTCTTCCTTGACATTTCCGTATCTTCCATTTCGCGTGCCGGTAACCGGGTACACACACGAAGCCTATTGAATCCGCCGTGGTGATCCGGCTATGAGACACATTATTGCAATTCCTCTCGCGCCGCGACGTTCTCGTGATCAATCGTACGGTCGTCGTAAGCGAGAAAAATGAACGGCACTCAAAAATTTCTAATTTCAATTCCATCCATTACGTCCCTCCTCCCCCGCGCTGCGGGAAAATAAAAAAAGATTCTGCCGATCTTTTATATCCGTTTTTTCTTTTTTTTCCTTTTGGCGGGGTCGTTAAATCTCGGTATCGCCGTGAGCGATCGTACCGAAATATCGAGGACGATTCGAATCGACGTTGGGGTCGTTGAAGGAAGAGGTAGAGGAGGAAGGGAAGAAACAAAAGAAAAAGGGAGAGAAAGAGTGGGGCTTGGTACGTAGGGCACGTTCGTGGGACCACCGCCAATGTATGCTGCCCGCATAAACTAACAGGCGCATCGGATTTTACATAAAATTCCGGCCGAGAGCCGTGATTTCAGGAGATGGACGGGGAGACGTGACGAACCACCGACAGTCATTGGTCGCAAAACCGGCGACGCGACGCTACCGTTGAATTATGATTACGGATTATATGCCGTCGTGCTTTACATTCAGCAAGCCTTTCCTTCCACATGCATTATTATAGCATGCGTTAGATATCTCGGTAAACTCTCAAATGGCATAAGAAACTGAGAAATATTTTGCACAACGTCCAAAGCATTTGAAACTTTGAGGATATTTTAGATGTCAGTGTACTGCTGAAACAGATAATTTCGTGAATTATCTTAAAAAAGAAACAAAAGATTTCAAGATATTTAATAAGCTCTTAAGAGACGTTTGATAAATACAATATGATTGTTTAATACCGGGATAGAATGCTGTTCGTTGTCATGGACGCGCAATCATTTTACTAAATGGGAAACGTAGTAGCCATACTAGGAAAGAGCGAAAAATTGCCTTAGAGCTGGCATCGCGAATGCATGCAAATCATCGGGTATACCTTCCGCGCGCCAAGCGCAATTACTTCTGATCAGACATCACGTATCCGCCGTTTTGCAGCTCGCGCGCTGAGCTACGTGGTGGGCTTGCAGCGAGCAATTTGATCGTAAATTGCTTCGAGGCGAAATCTTCCGGTGACGAGTCCGTTGTACGTCTAATGCTTCGGTACGAACGACGCGGCGAGAGAAACGTACGAGGACAATGAGTGACAGAGGGACGAAGAAATGGCGACCGTGGTGAGGGGGAGGGGGGGGGGGGGGGGGGGGTCTGTTAGAGGCGAGACCCATCCATCACCTATGGCGGGCCTTCTCCGGCGAGGTCGCACGGCGCTTTCTGTTTCTAGATTGAGAGCGAAGCGAAAGAGGAGATGATCCGTGTTTGGCCCTCCTGGACTCGCAATCCGTCCGACTGACACGCGTTGATTACCACTTATTTGATTTTTACCATCGTGGGTGACACGCTGTGTCAACGGACTTCCGTGTGAACATACATCCCATATTACACCCAAATTACACACATTTGACAATTAATTGGGATGATGTATTCGAGACAAACAGTTAATAATGAAATTTAACAAGACGAAGCAATTATTAATATGTGTATAAATTATTTATGAATACATTTACTTTTTCCATTTATATTTATCATTAATTGTATTTATGTACACTTGGTGCAAAAAAATTTATAGGGTGTTGAAAGAACTATTCAGCATTTATATGATAGATAGTACACACCATACTGAGTAAAAAAGCGTTAATGAACATAAGTCGGAAACTCAACCATTTCTAAGATACAAATAATTGTACGTTAATATTATAACTGACTTATTGACTTCTACGTGTCGTATGCGACATGAAGATCTACCTCAGTGTTTACAAACCGCGTTCTGAATGTTCTGATTCAATTTCCATATACACTCTATAATGAAAAATTTCACCGGGAATTAGTAAGTTGACATCAAGCAGCCATTACGGTAGGCATTCTGGGAGATCACCTCATTGGAGCTGTAATTCTCTCAAATAGGCTATCAGTGCTACTTATCTCAATTTCTCTCTTTTTACGTCGTATGCAGCACATAGAAGAGACAATAAGTCAATTATAAGACTAACATACAAAATTATTTGTATCTCAGAAACGATTAAACTTTCGATCTATGTTCATTAAGGCTTTTTTACTCGGTATGTGTACTGTCTATCATATAGGTAAATGCCAAATGTTTTTTTTAACACTTTGTGTTTATTTTTTACTTTGCACAAGAAAAGTAAATTTTTAAATAATTTTTGTAACTTTATTAATTACGTATACAAAGCATAAAATGTATTCAACACTTCTTGAATTATTGCTTTGTTTTATTTTTATTTTTATTCGTGAGTATACAGTGTACTGAGTATATATATATATTTATAGATTAATATTATTATATAAAAATAACAAAATTAACAAATAACAAAGAGTTGAAAAGTTATATGCACATAATATACATTGTGTATATCCTGATTGTGTGATGGATGTAATTGTTACTCTCCATATTTTTATTTTAAATTACAACATCAATGCTTTGTACAATACATCGACAATTCCATATATTTTCGCATATGTTTCTCGTACTATTATTGAGGATTTTCGTGAGATGTACCTAATTCTGATTTTGTCAGCATCCATATCAACGATCGATCACTCGCGCAAAAAAAGAGAAAGGTGAAGGCCTTCGTGTCAGTTTCGGCGAGATGGAGAAGGAAGCATTTTCATAGGCAGGGTATCCAGGTTGGCTTGTGACGTGGCAACGGTTACATGCAAGCGCCTGTAATAGGGTGAGCCCGAGGGTGAGGAGCTTGGACTTGACTAATGAGGCGGTGCGTCCTCGACGTTATTAGATCGCCGAAGGAGTTTTTGAGGATGCCCGGGCTCCGAAGCGAAGTCGAATCCACCGCGAAGGATGGGTAATGATACGGCTGGGCCCTGTTTCTTATTTGTCAAACGTCAAGCACAAAGACGTTGCCCAGTTGTTTTCGGAGCAGAAGGAAGTTCCGACACTTCTCAGAATGATAATCTACTTGCAAATGCGAGACTCTTTAGTTGATTCGGCCTTTTGTAATTCTCCGCGCCGATGGGACTCTCTTCTCCATACCTTCCGTACCTATTACGCAATTATAAATAATAATGGCGGTGGTGACACAATGAATTCAGTAAAAAATGAACAGTATAATGGCTCGTTCTCTATGATGCTGGGAATGATAGGTTTCTATATCTGTAAAGTTTACCTTCTTTCGTACGATATAACTAACAATGAGTCAATTGTATCTAATAAATTTAGGTTTGCAGTGATATTCCATTGTTCTTTCAGTGTGAATCAATATTTCAAATGTCACATAAAATGCGTCTGTTTTTATAAGCAATTAAAATTATTTGATATATTAGGTATCGTATAATATTTATTTTACATTATTAATTATATTTATTTGATTTTATCAAATTCTGTTAAATCTCTTTATATGTATTTATTACCTCTTTATATCTTGTTATCTTTTTTATTTTATATAATTTATCACATACATTTGTTTTTAAAAGTTTTAAAATATTAAGAGTAATAAGCTGATAGAATTAAATAAAGAAAAAAGATAGTAATGTGAAATAGGTGACCAGAACACTCGCATGAAGTGCATCGTGGCGTATATACAGCACAATAATTAGCGTTTTAATTGCAGCTTTATGTATGAACAGTGATTGTTCCACTTCGCGATATACATTAACAAAGTTTCCTTCTTTTCTCCTAACTCCACTTAGTGGAACGAATTCTTATCTTTTAACACGGCACTGAACATGTGTAGGCCAATAAATTCTCATCTTCTTATTTTATTCTAAAAATTGTTGTATTTGACGTAACGGACATCCCTCTTTCATAAAAATCTTACAATATATTATTTTATGCAGAATATACGTATACCTATGTATTTGCATAAAAACATGCATATTGATTAAAAGATATTTTTGTTTAAAATGCATAATTGTGCTTTATTAATTTCTGTATTTTTTTAGAGTTAATACAATAATCATACTTTTTAGTTTTTCAATTGTACAGTATTTAAAAAAATTTACATTATAAAACGATCGGATCGCGATTCAAGGCTAAACACCGCGAAATTCAGCGCGAGCAAAAGTCTGATCTGAAGCACTTGCAACTTCTACGCGAAAAGAGAAGATATGGAAGAGGAAAAAGCGTATAGGAAGAACAGGCGATGGGCAACCGTGGCAAAGCTGCTTTCGCCTCGCCGAATGAAATTGCCCCGGCAATCGGTGGTTGCTTATTAGCGTTTGACGTTCGATTAGTCAAGTGCACAGGCTGTGATCCGCCGTTTGAAGAGAATCCACGGCTCCTCCCATTACAGGTTCCTGGACTGTTCGTGGTCCCAGGATACTCCACTGGCTAGCAACCATGCGTCGGAGATCTCAGAGAAGCGAGCAACAGGCATGTAGCATCATCACTCTTCCTCCGCGGAGTCTTGCACGTTCTTCAACCATGCATATACCTTATAATTACGTTAACTACTTACATACTACTATACCAGTCATACTTGTTCAAATTGGTGTAGTTTAATGTTTTGTTCAATGTCTTTAAAACGCTGGGCATGGTAGTGCGGGAAAATAATAGTTTCTTCGTATATCTACTAGGAATTATATAGATTAATCTATTCCCTTCGTCTTTATCTTTTTCTGTGTACATGTATGAGTGTATATGTTTGTGCGCGCTGATATTTTCTCAATTTTAACTTTTCATAAAGTATTATAGTAGTCAGGTTAATTTAGATTGATAGTAGGAATGATTACAAAATTTCTTCAGGCGTATCTAGAAACGAGTTCGATAACCACGTTGATTTTCCTTCTTTAAAATTGTGAATCAGGTTTGCAGACTTGGGACGTCCTCTCACGAGGATCATTTATCACATCTTGTTGTCTTTTTAAAGACGCGTTTCCTTTGTCATGTCTTTTGTCGTTGGTTAATCACAGCGGCAGGTAGGCTTGCGGGCAGTGTGTAGGTGGATCACAGTTAGGAATATACGAAGTATAGTCCAGTTGATCAGGTGAAGAGGATCCGAGGAGAGAGAGGATAGAGAAGAAAAAACGGAAGCGAGAGATGGCAGGTGGCTTGATACGCGTGTAAAAGACGAGAGAGTTTTAATTCCACTGTGACACTGTGTGCATTCTAGTTTTATGCGTTCTGACATTTCTCTCTCCTTTTTGAAAAAGTGAACGTGAGATAATGGAACATAATGTAGCGTGCCCCGTTCATGCTACGTACCTCTTCTAAAGTTGTCGGTTTACCGCCCCGGTTGTACGGAGCGTTGCGGAAATAGCCGGATAATAGGATGTCTGACTTTAATGACTGAACTTTAATGGGATGATAATAATAATGGAAAAAAAAATAAACAACGTACTTGTAGAGATACTTTGAATAGCGACACGAGGCATTCTTATTATATAATATCGTTTATATCGTCAGTATTATTCATATACCTTATACATGCGGAACAAATATGTATATTTAGAACGGTTCTACAACACGAATACGGCAAAAAGTATAATGTTTTTTTATTCGCTTGTCCAATAAGAACTCTTTTACGTGTATGTTCCTTAATGATCCATTCGCTTGGATCTCACGAAAACTTCGTTTCATCGCGTATGATGACCACACAGAAGCGACTACAGTTTTCTTGCGAGAAAAGGTGAGGACACGGAAGACGTCGAAAGCAAATTTCCCATTATATTCTTCTTATGGAATTCTATTCATTTAACTTATCAAATGATAATGAACATTTATAAATTCGATTCTCATTACTCTTACCATTATAAACTCGGTCTTAAACATCACATTCTATTATAATTTACTCCTCGATATTATTATAATGAGTTCAAAACTGTTCTAATTGTAATTTTATTTGATTACATTTTTATTTATTATGGAACTAATAAAAAATCATTTATAATTATTTTTTATAATTATAATTATTTATTATTTATTAAAACAAAACTGAATTTAGCAGATACGTTAATGTTATGTTTAACTATAACAGTTCCATAGATATGCTAATACGTGTATAAAAATGTAGCCGGAAAGTAATGCAATTATTGTGATTGTGAAAGTATCGCAATCTAAACATTTTAATCAGATTCTTCAACTGTCGACGCCTTACTGCTATCCCCGCCCTTTATGAACCACTATGTCACGGATTCAAATCATAATTTTAATGAACGCGTTGTGAACTCTGAAAATAATGGTCAACGTTTCCTCCGCGTATTATTTTCTCTGGCGGGGTAGCGGGGATTTACGGGAAGCGAATGGAAGCAGAAAATTAACGATTCTACCGTCGGTAGGACGGACTCGGGGATGGGTCGGGGGTAGGTGGAAGTTTTTCTTAGTATTTTAATATAAATGCAGCTGTGCGGCGCGGGCGACTTGGGTGAGCCTTCGTTTCGCGCGGGGGAGGGCCGGTTGTTTGCGGCAGTTTGTGCCAAGCTAAATGAAGAATGAAGCTGAAATTATTTGGTGGAAAACAGTGAAACAGGATGTGGAAACGACACCGCTTGGATTTACAGAGGCTGCAGCACGCGTCGAGGGAACCAATGCGGTGGACCGTGCTGAGAGCATTTTTAAGCGTGGTTGCTCCTTATCAGTAATTATGATCTATGTAATGCATTAAATTAACGTTTTACGCAAACGTCAATTATTTTAACAACTTTTTATTTAATGTATACATATAGATAACAATATTCGCGATTTAAAGAAGTTCTTCTTGTGTTGTGTATTAATTATACAAAGAGGGTTTTGATTATAAATTATACCTCATAAATGAAATAAAATTTTTGTTTAAATAAGACAAGTTTCGTAATTAAGCAGATTTAATTATTTAGTATAGATTGTAAAAATCTTTTTTAATAAACTAATTTTGAATAAAAAAAAAAATAATTCGACTTTAAAATAGAAGTAGAAACACAGAACGTTTTAAATGTTTCATGCCGCTAAAGATATTGTTTGTCTCGATGGCTATCAACATTCTACTTGCCACATCCGTTATCAGAGACGATGAGAGAAATTGATGAGAATGCTTAAGGCGTTCCCCGTTCCTCGCATTTACTTCATATTCGACCTTACCCTGCGGAAGCTTCCGTTCTCCACCCTTCCATGCCGAAAGGGTCTCTTTTACCCCACGACAGAATCTTCAGCCGCAGCTTTTTACGGCGAACCAATAATGAACTTTTTTTCTCGGTATAAAACTTGATTTGTAGGGCTTTCTCTCTTTCTCTCTCCCTCTCTCGTCTTTTTTTCTCTCTCGCCGCTCGCACCCCTAACTTCTTAAAGCGCGGCGAGAAGTATCTCGTTCTCGCACGCTGATATCACTCGCGGCATTGCTCATTACTCACCGCACCTTATCGTCCTTACCCCCCATCGAGGCACCATTCCCCTCCCTTGTCTGCTACACTCTCGTCTCACCTACCTTCACATCATACTGACAAGCCTCTTCACTTTTACACCCGCCTTCACCTTTCCTTTACTCTCGCGATTCCTCTCTTTTTCTCTCTCTAGCCTCGTAAAATCTTATTTTGATCTTGAGATTGTGCTTCAGTTATATTTCTAGCGATTCTCTCTTCTCGTTTTTTACATAGTAAAACGAGAAGACATATAAAATGTTAAATATGCATTAAATAAAAAAATATGGATATATATATATATGTGTGTGTGTATATTATACAATGTGTAACAAATTATTATAATTAAATTTTCGCATGAGACAATTTTAAAGTAAATCGATAAATTTTATTTAATTACTATTTAATTATTATTTAAGCATGTAAAAATAAAACGTTTATTTATATAATTTATTCTGAGTTTTATAAGACAATGCAAATCTCTGTATTTAGTAGTAGATTACGTCACTTTTGCACGCTTAATAATGAGGGGTGAGCGAGATGACAGTAATTCCGGTTTTTTTTAGATATCAGACTTTGCACGTCGGCCAAGATACGAACCAATAAGTATTGAGCCGATGAGAAGGCGGTGTGATGGGGTAGTGAAGTCTTCGCGTGTTTCTTATCAGTGAATTAGCAGTCGGTGTGCTCATCAGATGGGTGGTATCCTTACCCAAAGTTGACGATGATGATGAGGCGATGTTTTGCGGAGTGGTATGTATCGAATAATGCACCACCCACCACGTATCGAACGAGTTTCTGATAAACTATATTTTCTTTCGAGGACCATCAATTGTAATGTTAATAACAATTAAGTGATAAAAGAAGCTATCAATTTATTCCTAATTGTATAAAGATCTTTTTTTTAAACCTATTATTATTTTATTTACTTATCTTTACAGATATTTACCGTAATTTGCTACAATTCGCTCATTAGTTCTTTGTAAGAATAAATTTACGAAATTATTAGCATATGACATATATGTGTGTGTGTGTAACAAAAAATATTTTTTGATAAATATCCCGAAAAATATTCTGGTCGCCGTCTCGGAATATTTCCATTGTTGATGTAAGCTGCCGTGAGGATAGCTCTGAGGAAGAAGACGGAAAGGGACGATTATCCCCCGATATCAGCATACCAAGCGCGATGCACACCCCCGTGAACACTTCATTTATTATGCGGTTAGTTATCGCGTCTTTTCGTCTGATTTCCCTGGCAACAATGCGGCGTCACCGGCGCAGACAGGTCTCAGCGGCCTTAGAATCCTGACATGTCGACGTCTCACTCTCTCCTTCTCTCTTTATCACACCTCTCTCCCTTTCTCTCTCTCTCTCTCTCTCTCTCTCCCCCTCTCCCCCCCCCCTCTCCTCTTTCTAGCTCATGGGATACTTTCTCATCCACCACTCTAAGTGACGCTCCATGACGACATGCCATACGTCACGAAAGGGCTTCTTATCCCTTCTGTACCTCTCGTCGTCCTTCTTCTTCATTTTCCTACGTCATTCTCCACAGCCGCGGAACTTCAGCCAGGTACACACATTGCATGCTGCCATTTACGTATCCTTTTGCTTTCCACGTTGCGGTTCTCTATCGCTCTTTTTTATTCCTTTACGCTTCGTATTCCTTGCCGCTTTCTTCTACCGTCTTTTTTCGGTGCGCCGCGCGGTTCGCCTACCACGTCGAGCTACTGCGCGACGTGGAGAAGAGAAAAAGTCGTTCGTTGCCTGAGTTACGATCGGAGGCGATGGAGATGAAACGTGCCCGGTTCATATATTTCCCTGAATTTTGCCGAAACGCCCTTCAATCGCGTATGAAGCGGTACGTGGAAATCGGTGCGCTATGTTGCGCAAGCTGTTGCTCGTTAAAAAAAAAATTTAGGGAAAAAGGACACCGCACGCATGATCGTCGCGTATGTGCCCTATACGAATGTGTAATTTGTTGAATTTGTGACGCAATATTGATAGGAATTAATTAGTATTATATATATATATATATATCATTATTATTATTGTTTAAATTATTATTATTATTATCTATTTTTATTACTATTTTTGCATATTTCGCATAATATTCTAATATATTTTTTGCTGTATATTGAAAATTTGAAATAATATTGAAATTGTATATATTAACAAATTATACTTTATAATTACGTTTTGCATCTTATTATTAGATGTATTCATGGTGTTCGAGAATTGTAAAAAGTAAATAAGAAATTTGCACATGCTGTGTTCAAAGATTTGCTACATTGGTAATAAAAATTTTCACGGCGAATCACATGTAAGGAGTGAAGGCCGTAGTCTAGGAGGGCCAAGAGGACGCCCAAGAAGTGATGGATGAACGCCGGCCGGTTTCTCGAAGACGAGCTTCGCTAGACTGACATGTTTATACGAAGCCTGTCTGTAAAGGTGCCCATGGCTTTGCTTTCGTGCTCCTCTTTTGTATATATGTCTCAAGCAAAGTACGCTGCTTACGATTTATCCGGTGAATGTCTACGAATACCTATTGCCGCGTCGAGTAGTCGAAAAGGGGAACGGGATGCTTCTTCGGGCGAGGGACGTGGGATACGATCTTAAATGGGAAGTAATACAGTTGAGTGATTAATTAAAGTTGACGTTTATCGTGCCCACCTACGAAGCTTATGAATGATCCACCTGACAAGAGTCCCTGCTTTCTATTATTCGACGCCTCATGTCCTTGTATAGTCTTCGTGGAGTAATTTGTTACACTGTAAAAATTATAGTTTTGACTGATTCAAGTGTCCTCTAACTTCTATAGTGTTAACTGTTTTTACACCTTCATTTTTAAATACCTCTCAATGCTAATAAATGTGTACAAGCGCAATATTTTTAATCAATAAATATTTATCTCTGTATCTCTACATCATAATGAAAATTTATTATTAATGATAATAAAGATAAAGTCTGAACTTTCGTAAAGCCATAAACAAAATAAAATTTGTCGTAATATATTTACTACTGTCTGTTTTAGATATAAAGTCACTTTAGTATTTTTTATGAAATAAATACGTTTCATCAATAAAAGTATAAAAGCATCTTATTTTATATTTGACAGAATATTTTTCAGAATCTCTTTTATTTCTCGTATTTAAATTGCAATATATATCATATAATATATACTATCAGTTATATCTTTTATTATGTCTTCGGAAAATATAACAAATAATCTAAGATGTTTATATATAGGTATTACATGTTTTTACGTTTTGTTCAAATTTCTTGTATTAAATAAAAAATTGAAATTGAAAGCATGGTATTATATGCGTATTATACTTAATTTTATTTAAATATCTAGATTAACAAATATATATATGTCTTTAAACTTCAAGTGGAATCGACGTTTCAAATAAAGTAATACGAGTCGCAGTCATAATGATTTATGCAGGGCAAACATTTCGCTCTTCACGCATTAGGCCGTATTTGCAGAGACGCGTTTGCTCAGTCTGGATGAAGCAAGTCGCGATATAGTCGGTCTAGTCAATCAATAAATATTTTATATTTACGATCTTTTTATTTGACATAAAATACGGTCTTGAAAGAGCAATATAAAAACTTGTTTTTTATAAAGAAAAAAATGTAATCAAATTTTTCGTACAGATTTGAAAAGCATAAAATGTAAGATGGTTCTCATAAGTTGCATGTACATATAACTTCACATTCGATAACTAGCATCTTAATATAAAAATATTTTTATATATGCAAAATAAGAAGAAATATTAAATTTTGTAAAAAAATATGTGATTATATGTCAAAAATTAAAATTAATATCTTAGTTGCTTTAAAAAAGGAAACAATAAAAGATTGTTTTTATTAAAATTTTTATTAAAATAGTTTTATTATAATATAGTTTTCTTAAAACAAAACGACAGTCTCTTTGACTTTCGTTCAAAGTTTCTAAGGTAAGAAGAGAGTTGATATGTGAACGAGCAATTCAAGTGAATCACCCTATATACAATATTTAGTATGTATAAGGTAATTATCTAAAATCGATGAGCAGTTCGGCTCGCCACCGAAACTACCCGCAGACCGCTTTGCGCGAATAACGTTTTTCGTGAAGTACGAAATAACGTACCGTAACTTTTGCGGCGGGCGTGGCGGTCTGCGGCATGAATAGAAAGCACCTTTAATTAAAAAGGAAAACTTACTACCTTGAAGAAGATTACGAGCACGTGCATTCGTAGATTTCGTATCAAGGTTAAATATGTCGATTCTTTAATCGATAATTGTAAAATACGCAGAAAGAGTGGAGAGTAAAAAGTAGTATATATATATATAGGTATATAACAAAAAGTAAATATGAATTTTACATGTAGAAGATCATATTGCACCTAACATGAGTTACGCGTGACAAACGGTATGTGGAATTTGTGTATTGTGTAGAATCTCTGCGAATATATATCCAGTAGGTTCCCAAGAAACAATCAGTCATTCTGTATTTTTATACCGCGGTAAGCGAAAACACAATCTCGTGAAACTTCGAACCCGAATCCGAGAATGTATCCCCACATTGAGAAAATTGACTGCAGTTAACTTAAGTGCACAGTGAAAAGTAACGTGACCGACTTAAGGCTGACGGATTTTGAGTGGAATATGAATAAATTTATCGAAAGAGTACGTGAGGATGGTGGGGTGGGGTGGGATGGTGAGAGCGAAAGAGTGCGGGAGGGTGAGAGTCCAGGATGAGAGCTCGATGGGAAGCCAAATAGTAGTGGGGCGCGTAGGACAGGGGCAGAGGGGGGCCAAAAAGAGTTTGAAACTGCTCGGGAACCCCTGTATTATAAATATCACCTATGAAAGATGGCGCAGACAGCAGCAGGGAGGCGATGGGGCTGGGGGACGCCTGGGTAAAGGAGTGGAACAGAACCGGAATTAGCATAATCAGAATAATTTCCACCAGCTGACAGCGCCCTCATTCTTTTTCCTGCGACGCGATTCTTCCGCTGCTTTATTTTCCGTTGTTTTCCGCCTTCCGCCGCCTCCTCCGCCACCACCATCGCCTCCAACCACAATCTCTCGAATTCTCGCGCCGTTTTCGCGACGTTGCGCTGCATGGGTGCATCGCGCATTGACCTGTGCATTTGAGAATTGCGAAATTGATTTAACGTAGCAAACAGATATATATGAATATCCATATCTTGAACATCCATTAGTTAAATAGTTATATAAATTGTTATAAAAAAAGTACTACATATGCGATTATATGCTTATTTATTAGATAGAGTAATGCTCTTTCTTGAAAATCTTTCTTTAGAAGTATTAATGAAGCATGAATAATTTTTGATAAAAAAGGATTTTGATGTATTACATCCCTTCGACGGTGCAAAACGATCGAATAATAGGGAGCTTTTGCAATTTCGTTTGTCCAAATACGACACTACTTAACACTACTTAAGAAAAAGATAACGTGACTTTAGCGTTCACCGTATCTGGATTCACCTTATTGCAAAAACTCCATATTAAGACTTCATTAACCGCGACGTTCAACGTCAAACTGATTGTCGTGTATCGAATTTGTCTTAACATTGCAAAAATTCGTAAGCACGACGAGCATTTGCTAGAAATGATTTCTTAAAAAAAGATGCTACCGGAAAGTTGCAGGTCACGTATGGTTTGGATACTTGCCGCGATATGGCGCCTTGTGCCGCCATGCTCGACCGCCGTTCACCTTCTCCACGCTTTGACTACTTCTTCCCCCGTCTCTCCTTCCTTCACCCTCTCTTCCTACTACCTCACGAATATATCAAAGTTCATGCGTTTCTACCTAATATCACTTGCGTGCACGAGCAAACCGACCCCTCCCTTGCCCTTCTCGCAGTTTCTCCTCACTTCTACAGCACACCAAGTTGCGCTTTACGTGCTGGCAACGGCAACTCTTCGGACTTACCCCTCTGTTTTCTTTTTTCCTCCCTCTCTCTTTCTCTTCTCTGATCTTTATTCATTCTCTCGTTTTGTCCATTCAATATATATATATATATATATATATACATACATATATACACACACACATATGTGTATGTGTGTGTGAATGCATATACATATATGTATATAGATATATTTTTACGTTTTAACCGAAGGAAACTTGAATCTTGTCTCTCACACCTAAGGAATTTATTAAATGTCCGCTCAATAAATCTTGAAATTTATAACGTTGATTGTTTGTATAATACAATATTCCAAAATGAAATAGGAGAGGTTTACCATTAGATCGCTTTAAGAATTATTTTATGATTTGAATGCATAATTTGAAAGATAATTCATACACGTTTATATCAAAAGTGTCATATGAATTTAAGAAAAATATTTTTCAGAAATATTTCGTAGGAATACATGAAAATAAATTATAAGATAATATTATTACTCTGCTTAACAGTATATATACTTATCTTTTTCCTTTCCTTTTTTTTTCTCTCTCCCTTTTCAATTTATATAATTAATATTATTAATTATGAACTAAAAAGGGAGAGAGAAAATAATATTATTAATATTGTTATAACGTAGAAGAGAAAAAAGAGAGTATAGTGCTACTTAAAAAATTCTAGAAGCTTTACGTTCCGTCTTCCAATAATAGGCCGTCCTGTTTCGATATTATCCATCCATTATTCATCTGGAATAAAAGTGGAATCTCTTGGAATCGCATTCGCAGTAAATCCGAACGGCGAAAAACGTCCGATTCAGATTCAAATGCTCATAGATCCCGCTGTAGATCCACGGGCATTTCGCAGTCCATTGTATTTATTGGTAGAAACAGGCGATCGGGGTGAAAGCTACCTTATGTAAGTATACATGTACTCATACCTCACTATCGTTTACGCAAGCGTAGTCGCGTTCATCCGTACATGAGTACGTACGTTTACAAAGACGTTTCGATCGAGAAGATCGCAGCGCGTCTACTAGAGGCCACAGTGCAAAAGTTTGTGAACTCTCTCAGCGATTTCCTAAGTTACGAGAAAGAATACACACATGTACGTAAGAGAGATACTTGTATGTACCTGGGATGCGCATTAAAGGCAATGGGGGGTATCATCGCAGAATGATAAAACAAAATTTAGAAATTTTAAACATCTGTACGTTGTAGTTCTATTCGTTTTGTGGGTTATCTCTGTATCTAGATCCATTGTTAGAATGCCAACGTGAACATTACAGTTTCATCAGGGCAAGAAACAACCATATATAGTACTAGAAATCTTAAAAATAATAATCTTTATGTATACTTTATTATAGATTCTTCAAAATTACAGACGCAAGTGGAGTCATGGTTGATTCTCCTGCAGTTCGTTTCTTCTTGCACTGTAAAAGAATGTAGCATTACTAATTAGAAGAATAGAAAATTTTTAAGAAAAATGTTTTTTATAATTTCTTATTTCCCTATGCCTTATGTATTACATTGAGGGTGAGATATAAAAGCAATTTTGTTGTACGAGTGTCGCTGGAAACGAATTTTTCACACGAACGCGAAGTTTAAAGGCACGCAAAGCTTCACACAGCGTACTCACACTCAGGGGCACGCAGACACACACATATACACACACATACACACACACACACACAACATGCAAGACTTGCCACGTCACCAGCACTCGGATCCGCGTCTATCTGTCAGTTTCCAGTCTCAAACAAGATGGATGGCTGGCGAATGGAAATCATGGTTGAAACCCAACCCCATACCCTTGCTTCCTTCCACTGTGAGAGAGCGCCCCTCCATTCTGTTTGCGACCACCCTTATGCCGAGAGGGCCACCTCCCCCGCGTTATTCCACACTTCGTTCTCGTATCATCCTCCTGCGCGTCTCACCCTTCCCAAAATACAAATATATTAGGAAGATCTATTCATTATGTATTTATATAATGAATAAATTTTTATTTATTATATTCCTATGTATAATGTCCTATATTTATTTATATAAACGTATATTGTAATAATTGTATGACACACATATTTCGTTCATAATATTATAAATATAAAAAAGTTTTGTCAGAGTTTGTTGTTTTAAGTAATAAATATGATAGAGGCATAGGAAAAAATTCTGTAGAAAAAATATTTAAAATATACATTTTATTGTAACTCTATAAAATTCTGTATCTTATTTTATATTTTTCATGTATCTTATAGTTCTGAAAAATCATTTTGTTTTGGTTGTTGTTTTGTGGTGCTAGAATATAAATTGTTTAAATATTTCCAAATTTTATTCAGACCGGCGAAGTCAACGATGTCGGGTTGTTGGTATTCGCTTCAACAGACATCTCCAAAGCTGTCGCGCGTTGCTGGATTGCTGCATGTTTTCGGAAATGGTCAATTTGTTTGATTCGTTTAAAATCAAACAAATTAACCACATCTTTTTTTATATTTCATTTGACAATCTCGGAATCATACTTTTGACCTGCTTCTTAATTAAAAATATTAAAATCAAGTTAAATCATTAAATCATTTTCAATATTTGAATACATACGTTGAATTTTGCTAACTGCAATAATGTTTAGTGCAGAATATCATTTTCCAACGTTAATTGTGTATTAGTGTAGGATGTTCTGATATATTTTCTCTTCTTCTTCTTTTTCACAGTCACTAGAATAGAAAGTTCGTAATTGTTGCAAAGTAGATGAACTAATTTATGGAAAAATATATTTAATACTTTTAATAAGAAGATTATATTAACTAAACATTAGTTTTTTATAGCAATTAAAGAACAAAGGTAATTATTGTAAAACTTTAAACTATGCAATTTATTTGAGGTAAAAAAAGACAGTTGATAAAAAGACATCATTCATGTAATCATTACTCTTGTAATGATGTATGTTTCAGTAATTCGTGAAGACATCTCTAATTAAAAGATAATACGTAGTAATAAGTTTTTTTCTTTGAAATAAAATTTATTAATTCTTTTTAATTGAGATAAAATAGAGACTGCTAATGAAGAAATCTTGCTATAATTATCTTTGAAAGCAGATTTATTGCCAACAGCCCAGTCGACACCAACTAAAAATAACATAACATCTATGTTATAATTTCGCACTTAACAATGTGACTGTTATATAACCCCACGTATTATATTAAATTTATAATGCTGAGTGCAAAATTATAACATAGATGTTATGTTATTAATAGTTGATGTCGACTAGGAGAATGTTAAAATATTTTTGAGAATTTATCTGTTTTTTTATTTTTGTTGTCTTATTTTAGTGTAAGAATGGAGAATGATTTATTTTATCATAATGCTTCGTTTAAATAACAATTAAAATATTTATTTTAGATTAACAATATTATTTAATGTACGTGTCCTTTGTTGTATTCTATGCTATAATTGTATAATTCGAAAAAAATTACTTGTTATTAATTACTTAATCGAATATTCGAAAATATATGAGAATCAGCAACGCTGACAGGAAAGTACTGTCAAGGGTCGCCCAGCGGGAAACTCATCTACCCACAAGGAAGCCGCTACACCTGCTGAGCGTTTCAAAAGCCCAAACAGTAAAGGCGTGATATTTCGATTAAACGGTCCTATTGGGATTTATGACCGAAGATTAATCAGTGACTAAAATCGGATTAAAATAAATGGAGTATAGTTCCATTCAGTATACAAATTTATTATACAAAGTTTTCGCTTTTAACAGTAAATAGCTTATAAATTAAACGAGTTATTCTTGTTAACATTGGGATCTTAATTGCAAAAGTTTGGCTTGTGGAAAAATATGAATGGACTGTCTCGTTACCTGAATCAAAATTGTTGAAAATTTCATATTCCTTACGATGACATCGAATAATCAAAGAATCATAACTTAAATCATTTGTTGGTTTGTTTATGTATTTGTATTTTCATGATATACGTATTTTATATCACACAGGATTTTCAAACAACGCATCCATATATCGATGCGCGATAATTTTTGACTTCATAGACAGACTTTTCTTTCGAACTTATGTTATGAAATAGCGTTAGCGAAGAGAAGGAAAAACGCGGATCGGTTTGGGGTCCAGACTTCGAGATACGAAACTGGGAGATTGATCAGCGTCATCCTGTCCATCTATCCCTGGACTCTTCTCCGGTATTTCTCCTCCCCTTTCACTACCGCGAGATTCTATATTGTCTTTTTGTCCGTTTCGCGTCTCTTTTCTCTGCGCTCCTCTCCTTTTCCCGCTCTCCTTTTCTTTTCCTTTTCTCTCTTCACAGAATCAGCCATTCGCTATCCGCGCCGGAGAGCTGTCTGCAGATCCGCGCCACCGGTTTTCCAACCTTCCTTGCCCACCCCAAGGACGAACATCCTCCGACTCTCGGCCACATCTACCCCTCACCGAAGCTTCCTCTGCGTCGTCTGAACGTCCTCTTTTTCTACGCCTGCTTGTTCCGTAGACAAAGATCGCCGCGATAGAAAAAGACGACCAACGGCTGTAGGAGGAGGATGGGAGTGAGTTGTAGGAGTGAGTAATACCATAGGAGAAAAAAAAAGAGAGAGCATCCTCTCGTTGCTTCTTTCATTCTTTTCTTGCAATGTTGATTGCAAACTTTTTGGGTGGGATCACGCGTCCGCACCTTCTTCGTTTCACCTCCAAAAATTGTCTCATGCTTTGATATCCGTGCTGTAACTCATGAATAGTTGAGAACTCATAAAATATCCATTCTAATAAACAAGATACAAAGATACAATTAAACACACATGCGAAGAAACTTGTTTCTTAATATTCCTTTAAACAGAAGAAATAAATGCAGTTAACATATATCCAGTATATTATTGCATAATACAGATATACTTAATATTTAATATTATACTAATTGCCTACATGCAGTTTTCCTTATATTTTTCAAATTTACATACATTAATGAATAATTGTCGCACATCATGCACGCGACTATAATCTTCAAGATGTCGGGGTGCGCACTGATATAGAGAACAACAGAGATGGCGAACGGAGCAAGATATTTCAACCGCAAGAACGAGCGAGCTGACATCAGGAAGAAGGAGAAGCGGGTATGAAGGGCTTGGTTAGAATATGGGGAGATAGTAGACAACGTGCATACGTATACAGAGATGGGTGAGTAAGGCGATGGAGGACAGGAAGGATGATGAGGGGACAGTGGGTTGGGAAGGGGGGCTCGGTTGAAGTAGGAGGGTAAACCTTTCCCGACCCTTAGCAACGCTCTCGCGACGCGCTATCCTGCGGATAACATCAGCGGCTTCAGGGCAGGAAATGAAAATCGCGCCGACACTGTTTAATTTAGATAAAAGCATATGTTACACGACGAATGGCGTCGCGGGATGGTATATCCTTGAAGAGGCCACATTATGTCTTTCCTTGGAAGGAATCTTTTCTCGGGAACGCACATCGGGCATGGGAACATTCTATTTTCGCGCACTTTTGTGCCCTCTGAATACATCTTGCACAATTCTTTGAGACGACTTGTTAAATTGCAATACAACATGTAATGTATGTTGTCATATATTTAATATCTAGTAATTAAAGAATTTATATATACATATATAAATTCTACAATTATTATACATTAAAATATTTTTTTAAAGGATACTAGTATTTTTTTAAGTTCTCAAAAATATTTATCTTACGTATAATATATAAGATAAATATTTTTGAGAACTTAAAAAGAAAATAATAAATTTAATTAGCAGATTTTCTGTTTGCATGTCCTAATTATTTACTTTCAAATACACGTCGATCTCAATAACTAATACATTTATGCGAAAAGTGATCTCGATCATATTGAGATATCGCGGTCGCGAACACCGAAGAAGACGGCGATATTCGACAAAATGAGTCGAAAATCGTTTTTACCGGGGATTGGAGACTTGGTTTCGCGCAAGAACCACCGGTGGATATGACGTGTTTTTATCGGCAGTACCTCGGCCAGACTCCGAAGAGCTGTCAACTTCAAGGCGGATGCCGAGATTCGCGCGAGCAGATAGAAAAGGCATAGCACTTTTATACTCTGGAGGTTAAAGTTTACGAAGTTATTTTGACTTTCGGAGTTGAATACCTCTTCCCATACCATACTTTGGTGGGAAAAGCAACCCTATCAACTTGGTTGACGTCTCCCGTCATAGCCACCCTCACCAAAATGTAGATCTTCCCATCATTTCTCTTTTGCCCATCACTTCTTCTCTTTTCTCTTATCCAATTATTGTTGTTTCTTTCAAGTTTACTTTAATTAAATTTCTTATATACACACTTTTACACACTTTTATGTATTCTTTCTTATATATCTTTTAACAGGTTTTTTTTTAATTTAAGATATTCTCAGAAATGGAATTTTATTAAATTTTTTAAATTTCTTTAATTTTTATATTTTGAATATTATACTGCTTATTATTTTGACCATTTTTTTCTTCAGTCTATCGTATCATTTTCTTTTTGCTACTTTTTTCTGTTGTCTATTTGGTGTCCCCGGTTTAAGTAAAAAGTTAGAGCAATCTTATAATAAAACTTTACTGAATATAAAATCAGTAGCCCGTCTCTCTTCGTAGCCAACTTGTGTTGTATTTTAATGGAACGAACTTGCTATAGTTGTTGTGCACATCGTCGGTACGATACTCAAAATTTTTTATCACTGTTATTATATAAATTCCAATGTATAATATTCATAAGTATACAATTTCGTAACTTCAAGCTTTATACTATCTAATTTATATTATCTAATTTGAGGAAACTGCATGACATTGTCAACATGTATCAATCAAGAATCTTATTATAAAATTTTGGAACAATTATCATCATGATGATAATATTACATGTTATACAGACCTTACTACCAGTTAGAAGATACGTGGTCAACGGGGACACCCACCATAATGCCTACGGCATGCTTTCCTTCAGACGTGTTGCAAGTGTATGTACAAGGGTAGCGCGGGGAGTTGCTTGCGTAACGGATGATATATTATCGGGCGCTGTTTGCACTTTGACAACATCGCGGGGCATAAAAACGCTGACTCATTTAAAGCGGCCCCCGGGATTGTGCGGTGCTTCGGGAGGATCCGCGTGCCGGCTTCCCTCTGCCTCTCCCTTCACCCTCGAGCCCTCTTTCTCTCTCTTTTCCGATCCTCCGGTGTTCCAACTACCCGCCCGGCTTCCCTTTTCCGTTCCGGCGCAAACCACCACCACCACCACCACCCCAATTGCACCCCCAACGTTCTCCTTTCCACTACCCTCGCTTTGTCCACCGGCTCCTCGTCCCAGCTTCTACCGCAATTCGGCCCCGCGACTCTCCTGCGGGTCCCACAAACCTACCCAGCATCTCGTGACTCTCTTTTCTTCCGCGCCAACGGCAACCGGACTCATCCTTCGTTCGCTTTCCCGCCTTCGTTCTCTCCCGCCGCCCCGTTTACTCTCTCCCCTCTCTCTCTCTCTCTCTCTCTCTCTCTCTCTCTCTCTCTCTCTCTGCGTTACCCGCAAACTGCTTCCAGCATTTCCCATGACCTGCTCTTTCTCTTGCTCTTTTCTTAGAGATTTCTCCTTTCCTCCAGATCCATTGAAGCGTCGACCAACGATCGCTTATAATTGCAATTCTTGGCATAATTTGTATTAAGGCTAATTAATTGCAATGGTTTGTATAATTCGTTTCACTATCATTTTCTTCTTCATCTGTTCGTAACCAATGAATGTTCGCTTTACTATAATGATTACTATTAGACTACCTTGCAAGATTTTTTTTACAAGCAAGTTCTTTTCTCTATATTTATAACTTTAGATTTCTTTGAAAATTTTATGTAAAAGAATATATTTAAATTACATCCTAAACTGACTCTAAACACACATTACATATATCTTATGCTCTTTAGTTCTCCAGATTAAGAATTTTATGCAAAAGTTGATAAGTGGGATGGGTTGAAATGTGGGTCGCAAGGCTCCCTCGAGTGGATTCAGTGGGGTATTCAATGGGGTAAATGGGGTATTGCATATTAAATGCGCAGATAGGGGGTTATAACGGTAAAAGGAGGAAGCGCGGAATAGCTCGGGATTTAAGAGGAACGTGTGGAACAATGTGTGTAAGCTTGATGCGGTTATTGATTACGGATCACTGTCATTGACGGCCCGTCATATTGAAACAGTGATCGTTTTTCGTCACGGACACACCGATGCTTGTGATAACTTTGAAAATGTTAAAAATTGTTTAAATTTCAATTAATGAATTAGAATTATTTTAGTTAATAATTAGATTTTTATTTTATAAATTCAATTGTATATTATATCACTAAAGCTCATGAAAATTAATATTAATTTAATTCTCTCATGTAACATTATAAATATATTACCAAATTATATACATACATATATACACATTTATATACGGGATGTATCTGAAATAACGCCCACTAATCATACAGTACTATTCCTAACAAAAAAAAATTGAGTCGACAAGTCCTCTATTACTTTGCAATTTTCACAATAGTTAACGAGATATTAATTTCTAAAGATTGCCGAATAAATGAATAAAATCGATGTATAAGACAATTTTAAGATATTTTTCAATGTTCTTTGTGACATATTTTGAAGATGTTTTTAAAGAACTCTTAAAGATATCTTAAAGTTGTCTTATACGTCGATTTTAGACATTTTGTTCATTGAGCAACTAAAAAAAATTTTGCGAAAATTGTAAAACGTTAGAGGATTTTTTGACTCATTGTCAGTTTTTGTTATTAAGAATAGCACTATATGATTAGTGGCCGTTATTTCGGATACATCCTGTGTGTGTATATATATGTATATATACACATACAGAGTTTAATTTTTTATTAATTTAAAAATAATTGATTTTTCTTTAATAAAGATATCAAAATAGTAGTATTTTTTCTATGTTATAAGCGATTAAGATTGATACAGAGCTTTTTCAAAGAATGAATAATAGATTTTCAAATTACTTATTCACTTTATTACATATCATAATTTAATTAAAAATTTAGTTAACATTTATTTATAACATTTGTTTTGCATGCATATATTATATGTATCAGTTATTAAAATAAGATATTAGTTTATTGAAATAAGATATATATAATATGTATAATATAATTAGAGTTACATATAAAAGAAATTAATTATAATATTAATTATAATGAGTCATTTTTTTCTAGTTATTTTTTAACTACAAAATGTTATGGAAACTATTTTTAGTTGCTAATTAAAAAATTGTTGATGTCTTAATTTAAAGAAAAATTTATTTTAAATTGGGGAACAATTTAAACAATCTGTTATTACACTATCATAAAAGAGAAAAGTTTGTATCTCTAATAATAATTAGTGTAAATCGCAACGGGGATAGAAAGCCAGAAGGGAATGGACAGAACGGGAGGCTCGACGACGTATGTCCCCAAAAGCCGCGGAGCTTAGCGTTGAGTGATCGCCGCTCAGTCGACCTCGTAACCGGCGCCATATATCATTCAAGATGGCTGGCATCTCACGCTGTTCAGAGAGAGACAAGGGTGACAACCCTCCCGTCTCTGCTTGCTACTTTTGACTGGCTATGTCTACGCCTTCGCTGATAATCGTGTTAAGGAGATATCAACCCTAAAACGGTGGTTTTTCCCTACTACAAACTATTAGTGTAAAAAGTATCGCTAAATGTGTGATTGCAATAAAATTGTGCATTAATGAAAACACTATTAATTATAAAGATTTTTAATTATTAAATAATGCAATAAGATACATTCTAATTAAAAAGGTTAAATGTTTTACCGATATATTAAAATTTTTTGATTGTTCTATTTACGTAGAAAAGAGGAATTAAAATAAAAAATTAATTTAAATGAAATTAAGAATAAATAAATTAAAAAAAACTTTAACCTAAATAAAAAAACTTTAAATAGAACCTTAAACTAAATAATTTAAAATATATATATATATATATATATATATATATATATATATATATATGTATATATACGTTTTGAGTTGTAATTCTGGGATAATGCATCGATTAATTGTTTCGTATAAATAATCAGCGGATTATCAAAAGCTAATTAATTTGCATTTGCAGATTAATTACATGAATAAATTAATTAAATGGTTAGAGAAAATGTGAGATTTAGGTTTATCTATAGATCCAAATTTACATGAATAATACAATTACATAATAATTTAGTACAATTAGCACAATTTAACATTATACGTATAATTATAATTGAAAAAATGCTCTTGCTTGGAAAAGTAGTTGTGAAAAAATATTTTCCTCGGTTCCATCTATCGTCTAAAAATGTACTTTAAGACAACGTCTCTCGTGTCGGTAAACAAAACTTCTCTCTGCAGTAAACTACCTTACTAACGTTAGATTTAGCAAATTTGTTCGGCAGTTTATTCAAATTTTATAAATTCAAATTTTTCTGTTTAGTATAAATTAGTATTATTAATCCTATTGATCGTAAGATTTTTCGAATAAATGTTGATTGCATCGATTAGAAGATATCCATATATATATATATATATATATAGAATGTAGGACTTTCTGTATCTTCTTTCTTATATTTTCAAATTATTTAAATACCAAACTTTTACTAAATTTATCTAAATAATTATTTACTTTATAGAAATATTTTTTCTCTTACATTTAAAGTTAAAAATATATTGAATTTTGCTGTACAATAAAATAGCAAGTATATTTCAAATATAAGAGAGCAATGTGTCTACCATAGTGACACTTTTAAAAGATAAATGAAAACTTTTTGTTTTATCACAAAATGTGTGTAAATAAAACTTATTTTAACACGCATGTAAAAAAAAATCTTACAATAAAATCGTAACTTTTAATATACAAGACACATAAACGCATACAGCTCGATATTCACTCTATTTCGAATAAATATTCCTTAAAGCTATATTCAGTACATATTTTTCAAAGAAACGACTAGCTTTTTATAAAGACAATATAGCTCGTCTATCTATCATACAACGAGCAATATTGGCATGCCCATCGGTTCTAATATTGAAATTGTACTTTTTGCAATATGAGAGTTATTTATGAAACGTAGCAGGCAATATAGGAACACGTAGGGAGGATGTCGGCATGTGATGGTAGCGTTCTGATATGATGTGATGCGATGCGAGGAGGATCGAGCTCGTTGAGATATATAATGCTCGACGTATGAAGCATACCGGAAAATAAATTATAAAAGATTGAAAGGTAAAATGAGTGAGTTTTTAATCTTTCATACAACTATATTGTTTTTCACAGCCCGTCTTCGTTATATGTTTCTATTATTATTTAATACGTTGCTACTTTTAAAAATTACCTAAATATCTTAATCCATATTTATTTTATATTTCTTCCAGATTTTTTATTGCATTATAACGGATATCTGCTATGTGTTCTGTATTTATTTTATAAATAACTCATCAGAAATGAATTTTTATTTATATTTTAAGTGCATAATAACAATACTATTTATGCAATTGATTTTCTACAATGTCTTTCGCCTTTTTTTTGTGAAATTGCAGTAGCAACGTGTAACGTGTACGGTTAGAGCCCACCGAAGCGACAGCTGTTCACCGGTTGGCTGCACTATTCGATTGTCTCGCTCTTGATGATTGATGATCGTTCGGGGTAGCTGCTGCTGTGCCTTGACTCCGCGTCTGTCTTTTCCCTCTTTTCCCTCCAGCTTTTTTCGTTTCCCTAACAATTTCAGTGCAACGTACCGGGTCGACATACGATGTTGAAATTTTTCTTTTAAATCGTTAAGAAAAATCATGGAAATGGGGCAACGAGCTTAGAGAAAAGACGAATGATGAAGCATCAGAGAATTTTAATCGAAAAAGAAAAAAGTTCAGGAATAACACAACGATTATTTTTCAATATTTCAATTAACATTCAAGCAAATAATAATAAATAATAATACAATAAATGTATAGAATGTTGCAAGTATCACACTGGACTTAATAAAAAAATGACAAGAATAATATAATACAGTTAGAGAATTCAAAATTTACAAGTACACACGTTGCTGCGTTTAATTAATAAAAATTGAACTATTAATGCAATGTATATAACGTGCAGGTTTATTCTAATTTTTCAGGAATTTCCATTTTTGACGCGCGCGTTCCCTTGCGTTGTCTTGCGTTTATTGCAATCTCGCTTCGTATATATCGTCGTACATCCGAAATTACAAGCTTATACCTATCTTGTCGGTAAAGATCAAAGAGCTGATGAGCATCTTTGCATAAAAACAGCCGGTTACGAAGCTTCGGCCGAAGACATCAGCTACACAGCAGCATCGCATGCGACACGGGCGATATCTCTCTTTCGTCCCAACCCCTCTTATTTCTCACCGCCAGGCTGCCTCCCTCCCGCTCGCCCTTCTCTTACCAAGCTACCATCAGGACGGTCTGCTACCGTCTCCGTCCATCCCTCGTTCCCCATCGTCGCCCCTGTCTCACCCGACGACTACCGGAGCTCTGCTCTCTCGTCATTAGGCCAACGAGATTTTATTAAACTGCTCCTCCGCGCGCATAGGAGGCATTTCGCCTCTTTCGCTTCCCCTTCTTCACTCTTGCCGGCCCTTCGCCAGTTATTACATGCAAAGTGAAAAAGTTGCCCATAGGGCTGACCATTATTCCATTGCGTTGCTCGCGCGTAAAGCCTAGCCTGTGCATGCGCGCGGTACTTATACACGCTACCGCGAGCATTCCTTTATTCTCTTTTTGACTTCTCAAAGCCAGCACGACTAACACATCTCGCATGCCGCACGTTACAAATTAAGTTACATCAATTACAACGCGTGTACCTGGATATTGCAGACTGTGCGTGCTGTGCCGTCGCAGCTTTCCGCGGGATAATTTCCTGCCAGTCCTTCGCTACAGAAACGCGATATCCGGCTGTCGTTTTATCCGAATGCCCGCGGATGAACCTCTACGCCATCGCCAATCGAATTCGATATCTTTGTTGAAGAAATCTCCGTTTTGTCTCACGATATATTATGTATCATCTATACGCAAACATCAACTTTGCATAGTCGTTGCACGAATATTACAATTTATTACTTTGTCATATTTCTTCATCAAGATAAATTGAAATTCGACTTGAACAATAATTAAGCTACACGCGAAACTTATCTTCATCAATCCGTATTCACACATTCTGTTATGTTGTTTAAATATTATTACATGATATTTTAGTTGAAATATTAATACATCAGTATTAGAAATATTTTTTAGATTTGTTTGGCAAATTTTTTGTACACTCATAAAAACTCATTTTAACTGTAAAAAATTTATATATACCGAGAATATAAAGTAATTAAATCTATTAGGAGATATTGTGTAGAATAGCAATACTTACTTGATAGTAGTTTCTCCGTCATTACAGAAATCAGTTACGGACAATCGATTTACGAACTGCTCTGCACCACACAAAAGCTCAAGAAAAGTTTGGCATGTTTTACTTTAATCACAGTTTCATCCGCGAGGAACGTAAAATTCGTCTTATGCCTATTGCGCAAATAGGCCAACTGAAAACGCATTGACATCGCAAGTCACCGGGATAAGAGAGGGAGCGTCGGAGAGGTGGCGGAAGAAGAGAACGAGCCTGGTGCTGAATGGCGCCCTACCTGGTCCCCAAAGTCATAAATCATTCCCCCGCAATACTACCCCTCGGCGTTTGCTTGCACCATAACATCGCTGATCGGCGAACGGTCAACATCACCTGGAACGCACCTCGAAAAGGACTATACCTGCTTTCGCGACGAAATCTTAGAATGGAGATCCGCTGAAAAAATCAGGTATAATATAAGTCTATATTCAAGTTGAAGCATGATTTTCTTTTTATTTGTAAAAATTTGAATATATACGATTGAGGTACTTTTCTATTTCTAAAAACTGTAGGAAGTGAAAGATTAAAATTTTGTCTTTCGAAAATACGTAGGTATTATAGTATACTGTCTTTATAAACCTTTACTACGATTGATTTAAAATAACTAACAATAATTATTGTTTATTATTGATCAAATAACTTGGTGTTTACATGGTTACTAATTAGTGT
Source organism: Trachymyrmex cornetzi (assembly GCF_001594075.2). Taxonomy (NCBI): domain Eukaryota; kingdom Metazoa; phylum Arthropoda; class Insecta; order Hymenoptera; family Formicidae; genus Trachymyrmex; species Trachymyrmex cornetzi. The sequence continues at coordinate 2,738,873 of NW_017299892.1, read as the reverse complement.
CATAATTATCTAAGATAAAGATATAAATTACTTTTCTGAACTTATAGAAAATAGAGATTGCTGCAAGGAACGCTTGCTTGCCGCACAACTAACGTAAAATTAATAGCCAGTTTTTACTACGCAGCACTAACGGCCTGAACTCTCCTGGTGGGAGGTCATAAATTTTAGCGGCACAGATTCAAAATGATCTCCTTTATTGCACGTAATCTGAGTTAGTTTCGCTTTGGCCTGCCTCTTGTACAGTCGTACCGCTGCGCCGGCCTACGTCTCGCGCTGAGGAATGTGTACTTCTTTCTTTCCTTTTTCCTGCTTTACCGCGAATTTTTATTGGCCGAAGCAATTAATTGTAATCACATGTTACTTCTATGCGCAATGACTCGACCGTATTGAGTTTGATGTGATACACCAACACTGGGATGTATAACCATAACAAATTAGTGATTGAAAAATAATAGCGTGTTTTGTGCGCGTACTTTTGTGCATATTTATAAATATATTGTGATATAATGAGTGTTATCGTATAAGAGGACACGTGAGAAATAACATGGATTAATTTTGTAATAAAACATATGTTTATCATAAAAGTGAAAAGATATATACATAAACATATATAAACACAGAAATTTTTAGTTTGCGTTTTAGAAGAATTTTTGGAACAGCAGTAAACTTTGTATAAAATAGATATTATTATTTCATATATTTACTTTTTTAAATTGTTAATTAAAATAGTGTATTGAAAAATTAGCAAGAGAGTGAGTGAATAAGCAAAAGAGTGGGTCTTTCTTTAAATTTTTTTTAACAATTGATTTTAGTTCTTTAAATTGAAAAAGAAGCGAAACACATAAGTGCTGCCACCTGTCGATGATCTTTATGAAATAGTATCAAAGTGTATGCAAGAGATGACGCTGCTGCAGCCATTTATAGTGCTTTTCTTTCTATAACAGTCTCACTGTGGTAGAACAATTTAATAATTATACTGCGAAAAAAAAAACGTTTTTCTCTAAGTAAGATCAGATGAATTAATTTGAATAAATAGAATTTAATTTATAAAATAAAATATCTTGTATTTTAAAAGAAAAAAAATTTGATAGATACTTATTTGTCTATATTGGTCTATACTATATAATATAATAATTTATTATAATTGTCCAAATCTTTTATAATAGTCATTTTTAGATTTTGAAGCAATTTTAAAGTTCTTAATATATTTCAAATTTATACCATTAAATGTATTGTACTTTTACACTTCATAACATAAGAAATATCACAACGGTTTTTTTTTTGTTATAATTTTTGGATTTGTAATTCTAAGAAATATGAAATATTGTTAATTTAATTTAAAAAATAAATTTTTATTTAGATAATAATTTAATAATAAAAAATATACACTATATATTACTTGTTTATATACTAAACAAAAAATTTTACTTTTGATATAACATATATATATAAAACATTATAAAAGAGATGTCTGAGAAAGTTCTCTTCTTCCTATAGATTTTCCATTAAATTTAAGATGTTACTTAATTATATTACCTGTTCTATTTAATGCATTTATAAAAAGAAACAGTACATAATTTATATTTGTAGAGCAATAAAAATATCCTTTTATTTTAGGAAATTATTTTTCAAATAAATGCTTTTCTCTCTTTACAGAACATTAAAAAATGTTCATTATATTAATTTTAATATAATATTATAGGAGTAATTTGGAGGTTTCACTAACGTTTTATCGAATGTTTTTTAACTATTATTATTTATATGGATAACTGTAATTGGCTACGTTTAATAAGTATTTTATTTGTCTTTTTATCTATTAAATTTTTCCATTAAATTTTACGATCACTCTTTATAAAAAAAATAATTGAATAATTTATTTCTATATTTAAATATAAAATCGTGTGTTTAGAATACGTTTAAAATGCGCGCATGTTACTGATAACAAAGTCGCTTTTTCGGTGGATAAATACTATAATTTTCATAGATACACGATAATAAAGAGAAATTATTTCTATGAAATTTACAATGGATACTTGTGTACCTTGTCGTATTATCGTACGTATGCGATATTCATTTCTCGTCTCAACGAAGGTAAACGTTTTATGCACGGCGCTCCAAATACTGCAGCCATTTTATATAGATTGCAATGTATTGATCGTCTCCGCCAACTGCCGACATTGTACGTAGTATCAGAATGACAGGCTGGCAGATGGAATCGCAACTTCCTCTTCCCTCGCCACCACCTGCCATCACGATCCAACCCCCTTCAATGCTTTGGACTGCCTGCCAACCCCTCGTCTCCGCCTATGCCTATATACATGGATAGGTAGCTCCACAAGTCGCAAACATATATACGCATACATACATATGTACACACATACACTTCCTCGAAAACATATCTTTTTAATTAAAATGGCGCAACTACGTGTTCATTCACGTTATGAGTATTTAGACTATGTCGACTTGTCAAGGATTCTCAAAGTTCTTATGTGTACAGAAAAATTATTGTTATACAATATATTTTTGTCTAAATGTCATAAAATAATTCGTATACTGATATATAAAAATATGATATACACTTGTCATATAATTTTAAAGTTATGTTGTTACGTTTAATCTCTCGCAACTTCTTACTGCCTCATGACATTCTCGTTCTCCTAAAAATCTCTTTCTTGCAGGAGACGCGCGATAGATTACCTCGGTAAAGCCGCGATAACATGTTCACGTTCGCATCCACTTCACTTTGACAAATGATCGCCTTTTGCAGAATCTCTCGCGCCTTCTAAACTTCGTTATGATGTTTTATAGTTTAATATTACTGTCCACAGAAACACTCCTTTTTATTAATTTAAAAAAACTCTAGAATGATGGCAAAGCACTTTAGTATCAACAGAAAATAAACATAAAAACTAATATATATTATCTGACTGGATGATGGATTTTATGCGGTGTTTGTTGTTTGTTACTATACAGGTATTACATTAATGTGGGAAACACAAAGGAGAATCTGAGAAGAATCGGATAAGGGATAAAAGAATGAAAAAAAAAAAAACGAAAAGTGCAGAAGAAAATAAGAGGGCAAAGCAAAACGTCTCTTACTACGTCAAGTATAAGATAGGGTGGTCTTCATCCGCAAAAGTGCCCCACGGGAGCTGCGTCAACGTCCTACAGAAGAAGCAGAACCTCCTTCGTTTCCCGATCCTTTGGCCTTTCAAGTTACCTCTTCATGGATCTTCACGAATGGGCAGGATCACAACGGCAACGAGTTTTCTGGACGGACGTCACTCAGATTCCGACCTTCTACCATTCTTCTTTATCCTTTATGATTTATGGATTCATTAATGCAACATACAACACTTTTTTAGCCGCGGGAAAAGAAAATGCTGATTAACTATTTTATTTTTGATGCTAAAGCAAATGTAAGATATATGACTATATCGAATTACTATTAATTTCCTAGTAAACTGCAAAGAAACAAATTCTTTTTTATAGATTTTATGAACATTTTACGCCTAATGTTAAAAATACCTTATTTTAATAAATAATGGAATTTCAAGAGCTTTCTTTCACTTTAGCACATTAGTGTATATTATGACAATAAAGCGTATCACGAATTTCGTACAATTTTTTATAGTTAAATAAATATGGCAAGATAACATCCGGGACAATAAAAATACTACAAAATTTAAACTTGTAATTAAAAAAATTAATAAATTTTAGTTTGATATTTTTTTAAATATTTTTGGTAACGTTACGGTGAATGAGATATCTCGAATTGTACAATATTTTTAAACGAGCTTCGTAAATATTATTTTTATCAGCGCAATTTAAGTAGTTGCAATAAAAACATTTTTTTAAGACAGAAACAAAAGAAATCTAAATTTCAACGTAGTGGGCGGTATTGCAGTTCCTTGTTACAGTCCCTAACCCGCCCACCTCAATTCAAATTCATCTCAATAACATTAGCTTAATCGTTTAAGCTTTTAATTACGTGAGCTTATATTCATTCTACAAAAAATCTGTCTACTACTAAATTTACTAAACTTTTCTGTAAATATATTAGCAATTTAATCTCAAAACAATTATAATTTTGAAATCAAGTTATATTGTATCTGTATAACTTTTATATATATTTGTAATTAAAGTTATATCCGCATATACAAAAATAGATTAGTATTACATTTTTTAAGCACAGGAACTGATTATTATATGAAACATTTTAAATCATTTTTACACAATTAAAACTCAATTACCTACTTGTCCTATTAAATTGTTTAAGTAACGTAGAGCAATTTGATTTACACAGAATAAAGCGCTGTCGATTCTTTTATGGTAACTTCAATTTCAGATTCAAATTTGTTGCGAGTTGCGAATACGAATTGGTTGCCATGCAGAAGAACAGAAAAGGAAATCGACTGGCTATCGACTGGATTATTATTCCAAGCATGCCTCTTGGACGTCCATTCCTTCTGAAACATTCCACGATACGATACATGGTGCCAGTCGAAGACCAACACTTCTTCGTGAACGTGCAAGTGCGATGCGATTGGGATACAGTTGCGAAACAACAAATCTCGTAGGAGGTACATGTTTTTAGATAATACTTTTAATTTTTTAATATTTGCTTAGAGACAGTTGATAACCTATGTTATAATTCTAACAAAAATTAGTATAAAAATTTGCATATTGTGTTGCTTAAAATTTTGTTTTAATAGTTTATTTTATACAACACTGTTTCAGTTATAATTATAAGAGTAAGAGTACCTATATATCTATACAAAATATGTATATATTTTATACTATAATTAAAATATTGCGCTGTATTTAGAAAACTGACTTTTATTAAATTTTATCTGTCAATATGTTACTTCTCTGTTGTCGCGCTAGGCTTAGCGGTCTTTTATGGCAATGACCCCTAGTGAATTAATCAATAAATACGTACACTGCGTGAACTACATTACGGTTTGCCTGTAAACGGTGTCTGGGAACGTCGACGCGCTGCTCGATGGCCAAATATATTTTTGGATATTCAACTTACATTTAATTATTATTTATAAAATAATATATATATGTAACGCGAGTATTAAAAACTTAATGAAAATTATTATTTCGATTGTTTCCTATAATTATGTATAGAATAGGTTTCTGTGATGGACACTGAAAGGTATTATTAATTAACCACTATGTTATGCACGAATGAAGCTACGCATTTAATGATTAATCTCTGTGCAGATGTCTAGTCAGTCTCTACGAAGTGTAAGCTGATTGGTTTGACGAAGACCTGCTCAAAGTTCCGAAAATGATCAGGAGACAGAGATCCTCATATCGGTGTCAGAGATTCATCTACATTCGCAACTTTACACAATGATGAGACGTAAGCAAACTTTAGGAAGACATATTGCGTGTGAGTTGAGAATGACAGGTGGAAAGGTGGTTGAGTGGTATATGATGTGGGGCCGATGTTATGAAGAGACAAATAGTATGGCTGCGATTTATCGAGTTAGATCTCTAATCCTACTTCGTTGAATTTGAATTCTCTAGCATGTAGCATGCAACAATGTTGTTTACTCTTCATTTCTTTGTCTATTTTTAATTTATTTAACATCGTGCAAAAAAAATGAAAATTTAATATGCGTCACGCAAAGAAAATCGCGCATCATCATTTTTAAATAAAACACATTGGACAATATTGCTTTCTTCGTTTTATTGTTCCTCTGTTTTCGTTAAATATTGTTTGATTGATCTCTTAATTGATGGATCTCAAGTTATATTTTTCAATTTCAGTTTATCTCTATGAACTGTTTTCGGTGTTTATATCACAGACAACCAAATATTTTATACTATTTCTTTCGTTCGTTGCTTATCTCTTATATTCTGCGCTTCATTATTTTCATCCCTTTATCCTGGCGATATTTTTGATGAAAAAAGGCGTACAACGGCTATCCGCTTGATTCTTCTATCTTATCGTGATTCGACTCCTTCGTCGTTTTAAGCATCCCTCTCGCAAGCTGCGTGTCCTTTCTCCTTCTACTTAACTTTTTCTATCCGTTATACATACACACACGGCTAACTCTTCCGTCTCCTTCCGTCGCTAAGCGCCGATGGAGGCACGCTCTACGGCACAACCCTCACCCTCCGACATAGACACGTTCTCTCTTTCTCTCTCTCTCTCCCTCTCTCCCTCTCTCTCCACTCTTCTCGTTTCCCTCTCGTGTCAGCCTCCGCAGCTTCAGGAGCAGAGAGACGATCAATACGTCGCTCTAGAACGGAGAAGGAACGGAAGCTACGTCATTGGGAGACTTTGGTACTCGTGGGGAGCGGAAAGGGGCCGAGGTAAAGGGACCTTTTCCAGGCGATTCCTCGAGAAGCAGAGGAGAGGAGACCAGGCCTGGCTCAGACCAGATATGCCCAGCTATGAGCGCGAAAAGATGATGAGACGAAGGGTGGCCCCTAGGTTTTGCATCTCTCTTTCTCTAGCGGGGTGGTTGACAGGAACTCCGGGCCGAGACTATACGACTCGAACCGAACGTCTACGAGCGCAGGGACGGCTGGGCAATCGGTCCCATCCAACATTGATAAACTTATCAGGGAGTGTTCATGATTTTTGTCGTTTTGCAATGTGATCTAAGAAACATTTAGTGCCATCCATTCAGTGTAAATACTCGTCTGATGACTACTATTTGTATAAATCAATATCGATAATCATGCTTTACTTCAAATAAAATAAGATATTTTTCGTAAAAAAGATAAATAAACATTTTTTTAAACATAATAAATTACATTGTAAGAAATATCTAGATATTACCTATAGAGAAATTTACTTGATCATATCGATAACTTTGCCAAAAATAAAAGACGTTATTATTATAAAAATATAATAAATATATCATATCTCATCAGATATGCATTTGTGGAATTACCTTTTTTTCAGTTCGCGTCAATAGTTCTTAATAGTTACAAAATTTATTTAAATTTTACTATTCAAGAGTGTATTATGATATAGAAAAGCTTTATTGATTGGCATGCAAGACAGATTGTTACGTATAAAATTTTGACTATTTTTGGCAGATACGTTCAGATGAATACGTGTGTATGTGAGATTGAATCTTATTTGCTAACAATAATTAATGCATCTATAACACCTGATATAACAATTCTTTATATTCTAAAAATTACAAATATCTTCAATAAAAAATTTTATAATACATCCAAGAAAAAATTTAAATTTCTAAAACTTCTCATTATGTGATTGATATACTAAAGTTACTTATTGACTGTGCACACAGAAATAATAAATACGCAAAGATAAACACGTATTCGAATAAAGTGTATGTCATTTGCTCGTGATATATCTTGTTAGCATAATATTATTTTTATTTTTAATAAAAAGACAGAAATGAGCAATGTATTTCTTTTCGAATATAACACAGTTTTGCAAAATAAAACTGCTGCAATGTGTTAACAAAAGCTAACAAATTAGAAAGAAGAAAATAAAAAAAGAGAGAATAATATATAAAAATTTGATTATAAAAACTAATATAACTCGATAAATGGTTTTAATATTTCTACTATTAGTAATAAATAGAATTGATAAATGTTGCTAAAAATCAAAATTGCAATGTATCGAGTTGCAAAGGCACCATGCAAACTTACGGCCCTGTGCTATGGCATCCCCTGTGTCGGAGTGAGGGTGCGTGCGGTCCAATCATCGCAGAATCCGGAGAAAGCCCCTGGCTTCACCCGGGCAGCCGTGGGAGAGACGCCCCGCAACTCGAGGATTCGCTTGTCGCCGAATATCTTCTGTATCCGAGTCGTAAAGGACAGTCGGCGGTATACAGCGTTTGGTTAGAGGGGCGTTGGCCTGTTCTTTTGCCCTGTGTGCCCTTGCAAATCTGAAAGAAAACCTGGTTTCATCAGAATCTCGTCATCTTGAAACGCCTGACAAACTTGATTGGCACGCGAGGCTCTAGTGACAAACTCAGATCGACCTCGGATGACCTCGAGGATGAATCAAACGTGAAATAACGTCAAACTGCGGGAACTCTTAGTGTTTTTCAAGCGATTCAAGTGTCTTTCTTCTTCACGTACGAATTTGTACAGTTTGTTAATAACAATTATTTAATACAGTTCTGTCAAGAGCGAGCGTGCTGAATGTGTATTAAATGTGCATGAATGTGAGTTCGTTTATTCATAAAAATATGTTTTGTATCATTTTTTCACTGTGTTATATCGATGTATGTTTATAATTATAACATATTGCGTTGTGATGGTTTAATTGTTACAGTCCAAAGAGAGATATTATTTTTGCGCACGAATATCTCGGAGAATTATATTTTCGCATGATCGTTCTTATTCTAAACTTTTTATTGTATGCAAGATACATTGATTGTAAACAAGTATCGTATATATGAACAATCACGTGTATATGTATATACAAACGTATATTTATATACATGTAGTTCTATTCGCCTTCTATTTGTATTTCAAGCATGATTTCTACTGGCATGTCTTTTCGCACTTGTAATGATACTTTCTTTCATGAATATGTCGTCTAATTACCACTTTTTTGTATATTGGCTTTGATGGATAAGTGATTAGTACCTCGCATTGTTGCATCCACATTTATTATAATATGACGCATATATATATTTGTACAATTATAATATTGTCAATAGAAATACTTATGTAACAACAAGAGTAGTTATATTAGTTAGTCAAATCGTTACCCATCTTGTCATTATAAAATTGTATCTCAATTCCTTTTACAAATTACATTTTCAATTCTAGAACTATGCGTATTCTCCACCTTATTTCCTCTGTGTCTCCATATCGAATTCATAACGCCAATACACATGAAATAATTGATATAATTGAAATAATTACTACATTAACAGTAACATACAATAAATATAAATATTTTGTTTACATTCAAATTATGCAAAGAGGATATCAAGCACATTGGCCCTCATGATATTCATATAAATACAAAATAAAATAACGAAGTGCGACGTGGCACGTGAGTATTTTAAAGAACAAGTACTTTTAATATCTATACTACATTATAAAAAAAAAGTAATATGAAAAAAATGAAAGATCTCAATAATTCTAATATTAATGATGCATAGATGATCATACGAAGTACAACGCAATGTGCTAAATCAAGTATTAAAATCGAGGGAAGGTAATCATGTCAGGTAGGCGCTATTATCATTCACGACTTCCTTTTTAACTGTACCCCGGATATGCATGCCGGGTCACGTCCTGTTTCAGCGGAGGTTTTCCGGCGTCACGTACGCTGATGCGGATAGAGCTGAACTTTTAATCTGCCGCAGTTTTAAATTGTCATGTCCGTTATTTGAACTTCATATCAAATCTAATTTATTTAAAAGTCCATTTTTTCGTTTTTTTTGCTGCTGTAATCAGAAATTATTATATAATTTAAATACATAAAATAAAGTTATTACTCTAATTATCATATTAGTTTCAGAATATCAAAAGGGGCACGACTATATTAATCATATTTAAAACAAAACCACGCAAAATATTTTTAGACATAAATATGATTGAAATAGTAAGAGTGGATATATTAAATTGAAAATTTTGTTGCAGATTACTACTATATGGAAATGACAAGGGAAGATTGCAAAGAATAGGCACATTCGTGATCTACCCTGTAGATCCGGGCTTTTGTAGAATGTAAATATCAGAAGCTCGACTCTACAGGTATCTTACGGATGACATGCCACGCGACTCTAGCGATTGTGATGAATGCCGCCATACTCGTTTATATAATATAATGCATAAATAATGATTCTCCAAAAGAATTTGCAGAATAATTGGAATATTGGTTTTATTAGTATTTCAAAAATATAAGTGTAAAATAAAAATGCATTTATTAAATAATGATTATTATAGTTTTATTAGATATTTTCTAAAATCCAATTAGATTTGCAAAATAAATGTTGCAATTACATATAGATGAAAATCATTAAAATTCGAATTTACTTTTGCATGACATGTTATATGTCATCTTGCTCTCTCGCTCTCTCTTTCTCTCCGTAAATATATTAAAATATTAATATATTAACAATAAGAATCTTACTAGATCATACATTTGAAAACTCAACAGTAAGAAATAGAAGTAATGGCCATAACGGTTAAAGCTTGATTTTTAATGCTTATAAATAATTCTATCTGAATTACTATATTACTATATATAAGTACAGTAATGTATATGTGTACATTTGCATATTTGCAATCATTCGAACTGCACGTCGAATTGGCCAATTAAACTACTACAGGGTGTTTTTGAAATAACGCCCACTAATCACAGTATTATTCTTAATAAAAAACTGAGTCGAAAAGTCCTCTATTTGCAATTTTCGCAATAGTTAACGAGACTATTTAACGAGACTATTAACTATTTAATTTCTAAATATTGCTGAATAAACAGATAAAATCGATGTATAAGGCAATTTTTCAGTATTCTTTGAAATGATTTGAAGATGTTTCTTAAAGAACTCTTAAAGATACCTTAAAGTTGTCTTACACGTCGATTTTAGATATTTTGCTCCTAATAAAAAAAAATATTGTGAAAATTGCAAAATGGTACAGGACTTTTCGACTCAGTTTTTTATTAGGAATAGCACTGTATGATTAGTGGGCGTTATTTCCAAAACACCCTATATGGTAATATCACGAATTAAATTGACAAGCAATTTTAATAATTTGATGCTCAATCAGACATCTTATTAGAAAAATGTTAACATATGCTAAAAAACTGTAAATAAATTTATTTTTGATATATTATAACAATGTTAACTAATTCTATAAAATATTTTTTACAATAATTCATATTTATTTAAGCAAATATTTAAAAAAATTTTAATAATTTGATAATCGTCTAACAGTTTTTAATTGACTGTTCCTGCTAACGTTATACAAAAATTTATTGTATTATTTATTAAAAATAAATACAGTACTTATCACTCTAAATTTTTAGCAGTAAAATTTCACTCCCGAAGAGTGATAGTTGTCAGTCCGGCGGGAGTGAAATTTTCACTCTTAGAGAATTACTTTTCGAGAGTGAAAAATCACTCCAAGCGATAGTCAATTTTTAATCTCTGCGAAGAATGAATAATTTCACTCTTCGAAAGCAAAGATTGAAGGTAAAGTTTAGCCCTCCTACATCCAATCTTGACAAAATTAGGCTCATTTGATGAGTTTTCGCACAAAACGAACGAATATGACAGAGAAAAGCGTCGCTCTGCCTCGCGAAGCGAAGAGATATTAACATTAAAGTTGATCATTTAGGAAATTCGCTTCTTGAAGGAGTGAAATGAAATTTATTTTGCCGGACTGGCGCAACTATCACTTTTCTTGGAGTAAAATTTCGCTTCTAAAAATTTAAAGTACTCATTTTATTTCCTGTGTTTATTTTTCCTACAAACTCGTTACATTTTATGCTATCACTACAATCTTAACTTCTACAATTAAAAAAAACAAAAAGAATTTCCATTACAAAAATAAAAAATAAACAGTTTTATAAAAAAAAGTATTAATTAAATGTTATTAAATATAATATAAAACATTCTAATAACAACTAAAAAATATAATGTATACCTAATAGACATGTAATTGATATATTTTTTTTATGTATATGTATGTTATTCAATTAAAAAACGGAATGTTTAAAAAATTTAATAAAAATATAATAATTTATATGTTTAGTACACATATTTGTGATATTATTTTTTAGATTAGATCATTATTAATATTAAATTATTATTTATATTTTCTTGGCATTTACATATTATAATTTCAGTAAATAAATAAGGAAAGAATGCTGCATAGTTTAACCGACTCACTCTATCGGAAATGTTAGGTACAATGTTAAGGTGTATATGCGATGATAAGACAGAAATCTTCTTCTCGACCTTGCTAGTATAGACATCTATATTAGTGAATACATAAATTTATAAGGGAAAGTATTTAATTTTTGCGATTTTTAGTTTTAAAATAATTTACAAGATTTAAAGCTAGAAATATTAATCTAATATGTATATTTTATCATATATTTTAAACAAAAAATAATTATGTAGTAGTTTTTATAGGTTATACATGTGATTTTATATACTCTTTACTTCCTCTTCGTCGTTGTCGCGTGTTCGTTAGATGTCACTAAAAGTCTAGAACGTCTGGAGAATGTAGTAGCAACATTTTTTGATATAACAATATATGTATCGTTGTGAATTAAGAGAAATTTTTAAAAAAGCTTTATGATTTTTAATAAAAAATTTCTGTATCTCTTTTATATCAAAATTATTTTTTATTTAAATATTTATATTCCCCGTTACTTTTTTCTATAGATAAAATTAATATGTTATGAAAAGCAAAAAATTGAAAACTGCATAAAGCCATTCAAACATATCTCATGATATTATCAGAAGCAAAAAATGTTAGTATGTATATATAGATGTAAATAGAAATCGATAATCTCTACGAATAATAAGATTTATTATTATAAAACAGTAATCTTTCAGCTTTGAGTTAATCCGCATGATTATTGAATGACGCCAGACTTGTTTTTATAAATGGCGATTTTCCGAGAATTTACAGAATAGTTCGATTATCTGTTTTATTTGCCTGGCAAGAATTGTATAAAATAAAAATAACAATTGAAAAATAGTATTATATTACTATATAATATATTACATAGTTATATTATATAAAATAGTATATCTATTATATAAAAGAGTGATATTATACATATAATAGATTATAATGGCATACGAAATTAAAAATTTTAATTATTTATTAATTTAGTATTATGCATCAGGTATTTGTTTAATATGTTGATCTCTTTCCGATGTTATAAAAACTATTCATATTGTAATCCATTATAAAGAAATAATGAAGAAAAATTAATGAAGTCAATCGTATCGCATAAACTTTGTTAAATAAATGTTTTAAAAAAATGGACTTTGGTGGCTCAGGATAAGAGACTCGTAGTGTTTTCGTCTTTTACTTTTTTTTTTAACATGGCCGGAGATACTACCGCGTCTCCTGATCTCTTTTGCCTAATAAATTCTTACATACGTACATATTTTCAAATTTGCGGTAGTAAAAAGTGAACACTAGATAATATACTTATAATAATACAGTACAAATTTATATCTCTCCTATGTGATATATGTTTCGCTTCGAAAACAACAAAGTTGTTTCTTTTTTTATTTATTCGTTTAGGTCACAGGAAGAATTTTTTGTGGCTCTGACCAATACGTAGATCCGCAGATTCGCATGAATCCTAAAAAAAGAGCGTGCAACAGCATGCGTGGGGATGAAAAGGCTAAAGGCAAGCAGATCTCGATGTATGGGAAGCACGATGTTTGATGGTGTGATAGCATGGTGGTACCTGGGGCGACGTGGTATTATATTATTGATCGTTCCACGAGCTCTGTCCCCATCAGCTGTCGTAATATCCGGCGTTCTCCTGGTACTACCGGGTTGCATGCTAACATAGTTGTCTAAAAAATCATTCGCGTTAGATTGCATTATAAATACATGCTACTTTACTATGTTGCTCGACCTATATCAAACTTAAATCTGTTGCGGAATTTTTTAAAACCCCAATAATTATAAGACGATAAAGATCGATGAAGGAAAGATTACTATGCTTTAGTGACACACTGGTAGGTTAGCATGATTTCATCATTATAAACTGTCAGCATTCAGAATAATTCATGATATCCATTTATTTTAAATCTGCAGATTAAAGTAGGTGAGTTTAAAACGAGAAGACTAGATAAAAGAATGATAAATAAATAGAAACATTAGAAAGGAAAGAAACGAGAGAGAGAGAAGAGTAGAAAAAAGTAAATGAGACGTAGAAAGAGAAAGAAAGAAAAGGGAGGAAGAGGAAGAAAAAAAGAACAAGAAAAGGGAGAGAGAAGGAGGAAGGGATACAATCTTCCCTTCTTGGACACTTTAAAGTGCCTCTTCCAATATCCTCAGCTATGCTCTACTTCTCATCTCCTTCCGGTTGGTCTACTATTCTGAAGGTAATATCCTGCTATCCTGAAACCTTAACGTGGCTTGAACTCTTAGTGTCGTCGTCCTCCAGTCTCTCAGCTCTCTCTCTCTCTCTCTCTCTCTCTCTCTCTCTCTCTCTCTCTCTCTCTCCTCTCTCTCCTCTCTCTTCTCTTCTCTTCCTTTCTCTTACCTTCTCTCTATATGCCTCTTTCTCCTCGGGATCTCGGCTCAAGTCTTCAACGTGTTACTAATACCACAAGGATTAATGTTATATGCTAGAGCTTACTCTAACTATTAATTTAATTAGGAGAACAATACCTTATACGTTGATGTCAAGTAGAAATATTTTTGAATTCTTACAGTTAAAAAAGATAATTCCTCTTAATCAACCTCAATCAGATGTCTAAACTCGGCCAACATTCAGTTAAATTATTGTTTTAATAATAAATGTACGTTTATATAAGTTGTTTTTATTTGATTTATAAGATTGAACAAAGAATAATTGTTTTATTAAACGTACTTGCAAAATACTTAAACCCTATAATATAATATTCATATACCTACATTTTTATTAAAAAAATTTATAAACGCTATTTCTAACCATTATTTACATTAGAATAAATTAAATCATTTTTAATGCACTTTAATTTTAAATTAAAAACACAGTTTCTACATAACTCTACATCGAAATAGCATGATATCACAAAATGCATTTATTGCACTTGCACAATCAAGACATTAATATCAATGTTAGTTAGTGTGAGAAAAATCAAGTTAAATTACTCTTAGTTGATGTTTTAAATGCGTCTATAACCCAAAATCAGTATAATTAAAGATTACTACAGGCTTGCGATAACATCCAGGCGTAGCTCACCGGTTTGACTGACGATCTTTCAGACGGCTCTGCAGGAGCACGCTATTCGCAAGCGCCGAGTGATATTTATCTCCAAGTAATTAGGAGTTGGGCTGGAATCACGCATGCTCATCCTTCACCGTGGCAAACGCCCGTTGCCCTGTTCCATGCATAATGCCGAAGGCAATGATTATTTAGTTTTATCCCATTATCGAAAATTTCCATCAGTGAGAAGATCGAAATTTTTTTCATTTTTACACACAATATTATTACACAGTATTATACACAACGTTATCGCGAATAAAAATTACCATGAACTTTATTTAAAAGAATTACTCATGTATTTTTTATTTATACAAATACGAGAAAGATAATGTTTTATACATAAATTTAACATAGATCTTGAACAAGGACTTATCTTTCACAAGGACTTATAATTATTGCAACTGATAACTACCAACAGAGAAATGGCAATGACATTTTTCCTACGAATGCTTATAAGAAAGAAGAATACGTCCATTAACTTTCATTCCCGTCATGGAAATTTACAAAGTACCTGTACGTTCAAATAAATCTTTCTACAACAGGAGTATGATGGCATGCCACTGACTTATTTATGATCGTCTTCTGTTAGACGAAGGGTTGGATAAAGGGTTAAGAGCGAAACAATGCCTAGACCGACAGTGCTTTGATGCGACTAAAATAGCGGGAGAAGTCGAGTCGGAAATCGTAATGCGTACTAATTTTCCTATTTTCCGTTATAAATACTTCAGATTTGGAACGAAACAGGTTATATATACATAAGATCCTACTTTTGTATTTATTATTTATAGTATAATGCTTGCGTTTCGATATTCGCTTGTTAGTGCTGACATTTATAGTGCACGTACATACATATGTTGCATACGTACATACGTTTCTAGTATTAACAGTAAATATTGAAATACAGCCAATAAATTAATATACATATATAACACTTTACATAAAAATATTCTAACTACACTCTAATATTTTAGTTCTTTTTGCCAATCTTTTTCTTTCTACAAAATAATATTCTATAGAATCGTTCTTTCTCAATATCTAATAAAGTTTAATTAAATATCTAAGAATAATCTCAGTATTATATTCGTCGTTCACGTGAGCGTGATAATGCCTCGTGCAATATTATTCACGCGCTCGGTTCTTGCGGGCGACGATAATGGTAATCGTCCTGTCTCCGTGTCGTCCGCGAAGGCTGGCTGCTCTCGGTCTTCAACGTGATCAGAAGAGCGGGAGCATCCTGGCCCTCCCCTTAGTAGCCTCATACTACTGCCGTATACCCTTAGTAAGGTACCCCTGGCGGCGTGGTGCTAGCCGTGACACGAGCACGTGATTAATGATCGCAACGGAGAGCCATGCAGCGCAC
>NW_017299892.1:2683232-2722552 GCF_001594075.2 Trachymyrmex cornetzi | reverse complement strand
CTCTCTCTCTCTCTCTCTCTCTCTCTCTCTCTCTCTCTCTCTCTCTCTCTCTCTCTCTCCGTCCTCTCCCTTCGTCATTCTGCCTCTCTGTTTCCCCATGTCTTTCCCTCGCTCTCTCTTTCTCCTCTTTTCCGCCTCTTTCTTCGTGACCGTCACTCTCCTGCTCTTCTCTCTTTCAGCAACCCCTGGTGATGCCGGCGGCATTGCTGCTGTGGCCGCTGCAACCGCCCGAACACAATACCGAGTCTGCGATTGGATTCTTCGTGGTAACTTTCTTCTTCCTTTCTTCTTTCACCGGTGGGAGCCACACCACGAGCATTGCTGATTATTTGATGTTGAGTCGCATGATACGGCTTAACCTAACCTAGTTTCACAATCAGTTATTCTATAAGCTTTTGAGGTAATATGTGTAAGCATGCGATAGAGCAATCCATGAAAAATCAATTGGCCTTTCATTAATGTTTGAAGCGAAAACGATCAATAATAAACTCATCACAATTTCATAAACTAAAATATTCATTTGGTTTCTAAATTACTAATTTTAATCATTACATAAATTGTAAGTTTAGGATACATGTATTTTGTTTCCGTTCTAGATGTCATTTCGAATATTACATATAAATGATCTTTATTTGAAAGAATCGACCAATTTTCAACCGTACGCCTTCGCAGGTTGCATGAAATAAAGATGTTCACGAAAGAATCTTACAGGAAAATGAGAATATCGTAAGAGTCGACAAAGAAATCAGTCAATCTCTCATCGATCTAGGATGACTTTGAATCTGTCGATGTACTTCCTGCCAATTTACTTTGGGTACATCTTTATTTTATTATACAATGATTCACGCTTTCTATCAAATTCTTACGTTATTAATAATAATCAGAATAAAAATAAATGCTTTTTATACCGAAGAAACTGTGTGTATAAAAATATCAATTAATATCTTCGTCATATGCGTTCGTTAAAAAATATTACCGGTGACTTGATTCTTGACTTTAGTTATATTTAGCGAAATATTCGTAACTATTTGCTCTTTGTGGATTTGGCCACTATAATGATCGACTAATGGCTATAATAATATTTTAATTTTAAAGCTCAAAAATCTACTTTACACAATTTAATTTATTTAGCCTATAATGCATGCTTTAGTAATTTGCGAGCATATCATGTTTATACATATTAAACCCTTTAGATTTAGACAATTATCAATAATAAAAAGAATCGTGTTAGATTTTTATATATTTCCTGTATAAAATTGAGTTAATTATGAATCTCTTTTAAGGAATGAAAGAGAGATATTTTTGACACAGATAATGGCTCTCAATCTTTTAAATATTTTTTCAGCGTTTATGTACCTACAATTTTAGTTTGCAATTTTCATCTATGTAAAATTAATCGACGAATCAGGATGGAACGATATCGATCGCGAATCAGGTTGCAATCGATAATAGTATCCAATTGCGTGTATCTCGATGGGGCATCCCGATGTTAACCAGCGCACAATCAGACCTTGCTCCCCGCGGAAATCAGCGGCGCCCGTTGTCAGCTCCGCTGGCAGGGTGGGTGTGCGGGTGTGCGAACGGTTCGGTGAAATTTCCGGCGTATTGTCGGCGAGTTCGGTTCAGGGTTGGATGATGCCGAACCACCACCGTCGGTCCCTGCACGGGGCAACGAGTGAATAGCGCGGAAAAGAGGGAGATAGTGGATATAGTGGTCG
The DNA here is from genome assembly GCF_001594075.2 of Trachymyrmex cornetzi. Classification (NCBI taxonomy): domain Eukaryota; kingdom Metazoa; phylum Arthropoda; class Insecta; order Hymenoptera; family Formicidae; genus Trachymyrmex; species Trachymyrmex cornetzi. Next base: position 2,720,834 of record NW_017299892.1, on the reverse strand, counting down.
CCGGGGCCATAGACTGCAGAATTGGAACGGGAGCGAGTCTGATGGGACGCGGAGGATGGCGACTCGTTCCCCGGCGACGTCGGGACGCTGACGACGTGCCACGTTACCGACGTGCCCATACCCCCCTCGACTCTATTTCCGCATTTTGTTTGACGCGACCGGGATTAAAAGCTTTTGCTTCTTCCCATGTGTATTATACCCGCGGCTCTTATGATGTTTGCTCTTGACAATGATGTGCATTTCTTATTGTTTTTGTATGTCTTCTTTATAACATTTTTATTTTTTACGCTAAGGTGCACTGAAACGAGAAAGTGCCTTCCTTTTGTCTCATTTATAATTTTAACCCTCGTGGTCACTGGAGGTTTAGCGGACCCCAAAAAGGTGTTTTTTTAAAACGAGACTTAAAAGTGCTATTTTTCCGAGGTTCAAAATACCCTTTTTGCGTCTAAAGGCCGGATATTCTTGGACGTCAGTCTTCGTGATTTTTTAAAATACGTTAAAATTAAAAACTTTAAAAAGCCACTGTATTTCCATATTCTACAACGTTTAAAGTATGTTTAGTAACTTTTGTATTTTAAAAAAACAAAAGCTGTAAATATGGCAATCAGTTAAAATGTTGGGGTCATTTTGTCCTCTGTGTGACCAACATAAAATTCTCAGGAGGTGTGACTACGAAGGGTTAAAGAAAATATGGGTATTGGTTTTGTAAAAACTGTAACAGTTTCGCGAAAATCGAATTAAATTCAATATTCAGAATTTCTATACTTTAGGAAAGTGTTGTAAATATTACATGTAATCATGTTACTTCTATAATATATTTTAGAGGATTATTTTTTATTCTGAAAGAGAGAGAGAAAAATATAATTATTTTTGCGAGCATACTCTATGAATTAAATCTGTCGTTTAAGAACTTTGAGATACTTATAGTTTAGTATTTATCTTATTTGATTAAATTGTTACACAGACATTTAAAAAATGTTTAATGTAATAGAAATGTAATGAAATTACTGTTGTTACGTAATTATTAAATTTCGTAATTGCTTAAAATAGAGCCAGAGTACGAAAATCCGATGGTAAAATAAAGAATAATTCATACCGAAGAAGAAAGGTTTAAATATATTTCGAGGGCCGCCTTTGAAAAAAGCTTCCTTTACATGCCGTGCAAAGGTGTTATCGTTGCTGTCCGTCCATCAGAGTCCATCCCTCCTGGCAATATTAGCGCCGCCACCGGTGGTGGCTGGCTGGTTGCTTTTAGTCAGGGGGATGAAATACTTGATGATATTAAACATGAATAATGTAACGACTTGGCTACGAAGGCGCGGAATAGCGAGTACGATAAGACTTAGAATGCTGCATACGTAAGACGGTATAATACGGGCATTTTTGTTTAGCACGTTAAAATTAAATAGCGTAACTGTTAGTACAGTTGTAAGAAATTATATTTAAGAAAACATAGTGTATACATTTGTGTTTAATATAAATGCGATGCAAGATTTGCGTGTATTGTCGGCAGATGCATGCAGAGAGACAAAAATAACCTAAATTTGAAGTGGAAGATAACGATTTAAGCGTGCATTCTCTTAAAACATTATACATATATGAGAAAAAAATTATTATAGTATTTGAAAATATACAAAGTTTCTTAAAAAATTATAATTCCAAAATCACTATATGATAGATACTTAATACATTTATATTTAAAATATGTTATATTTTGTAAAACCATATTTGAAATGTAGAGACAATTCCGGATATCTTAAAAATATTTAAGAACTTCGCTATTTAATTGTTATCTTTAAAGATATATGATTCCAAAATATCACTTCATCTAATTTAAAAAATATAACTATTTTTAAATGTTTAATTATAATGTCTAAATTGATTAATAGTAAAATATAAATAGATTTTTTCAATACAAAATATTATTTTTTTACTAAAACGTAAAAATATTTAAAAAATAATCGTATTTGTTATAATAATAAATAAAACTTTTATAAAGAATCAGACTGATCTAAGAGATATATTATTTTTTTAAGGTAAATTAAAAAAAAATATATATAAGATTTAATTTAAAAGATATAATATAAAAATTAAAAAATAGACAATTAATACGCGTAAATATTTTGCTACTTGAAATTTTTAAGTGTTAAATAAGATATAAGATAAGTAGAGAAGAAGGGGAAGTAGAAGGAAAAGAGGTATTTTCACAATGTGAAGAAGCAATTTGACTTTTAATTTTACTTCGTATTTCACTCAAGTAGTAGCGATGCAGTAGGTTATTCAAAACAAGGGGTGCAGAAGGCAGAAAAAAATCTGTGTCGGATGACTTTGCTCTTTCGTAAGCGAAGCAGAGTGACTAAGTGTGAATTCAATTAAGGGTTTGTTTTAAGCGTCTATCAGGCTCTGTTTACGGACTCGTTCGTTATCCGGATAACAAGATAAAATTGACAATTTAAGGGGAATCGATCCAGGTAACAAGAACCTCCCAATTTAAACTCAGTTGATTATTTGCTCAGAAAGAATTCATTTACATCATTTGCATTGTTCCTTAAAGTTAAAATAAAGTCTATTTGATTTCTAATAGATAATATTATCTAAATATATTTTTAAAGAAAAAGACGAAATTAAAGATTATGATTACTATAACAATTTAGGAATTAATTTGAGGTAAAATAAGATTATCTTCTTTTGGCTGTCTTTCTTTAACAGTCGTCGTAGACACAGAAAATGGAAAACAAAAATGGTAGGGTGTTTGGAAGGACATTGATCCTCCCTTTGCTTCAATGCCGTCCAATCCCACATATGAGTAACACAAGCTATTCCTGCATGCCGAACGAAATAGTTTGGGGCGGATCTTGGAACCGTTCTTAATTGTATCGAGGGGCGCAAAATTCTTATCGAGAAACGACTCGTGAGAATTATACCGTATCGGCCGTTTCCGAAATTCGTCATGGTAAAATGCGCACTATTAATTTCTATAAAAACTTATTTCTTTTCACTAAATTTCGTTCTTCTCTTATTTCCAAATATTTCTATAATTTAAGTCAATACATTATAAATATTAGATTGCGTTTTTAATCTTTACGTTTTTTTAACTATAATTTAATTATAAAAAAAATAGAAACTTATAAAATATATATAAAAATATATTCATAAAATCAATCAATATGTTATATTCTGTATTAAAATTGAATAAGATATTATTGTATAAGATTGGAGGATATTAGAAATACTTCATAATTTTCCCTTTCTTTTCCTCTTTCTCTTCTTTCTCCTTTTCTCTTTCTATTAAATTTTTATGCCAGATAATATTATACTTATTGGTTAATTGAGGTATTTTTTTTAACAACTTCATTTCGGCTCAGCGTGAATAATTGTAACTCGTGACTGTATTGTTGAAGCATTGTACTTCAAACAGGCTGCCACAAAAGATCAAGACGAGTGGGATGAAAAAAGAGCAGCTGTGAATAGAACCTCGAAATGGCGATTCTCTGCGCGTCACAAAATACGCGGCGTTTCTTTTTATCCAACAACTTCGTAAGTCGATTTCAGTGACCCTGAATCATTTATTAACAAGCATGATTGACGAAGGAATTTAATTTCGCAGGAAGATAAATATTAATTTAGGAAGTCTAATCAAATTTTCATTATTTCTACGAGAAATTATTAATTGATTTCTACAAGTAGATATACATATATTTACATCGTACAAAGAAGTCAATACTTTATATTACTTTAAACACATATTGTTACTGTAATATTTTACTGTAAATTTTTTTCTTCTATATTATTCCAATAAAAATACCAGTAAACGTCGTTCCTTTCCTGTCCACGAAACACAGAACACGTCTATAGGCTTATGGGATTAATTACACGAAGGGCGTTAATACCCAATTCGGCTAGTGTTGAAGAGGGATGCTTATAGCGGACTAAGGCAATAATATCAGCGGTCACTTATCAGTTGCCAACAGCTTTGGGGAATTTGTGATACGCAGTAAAACATCATTGGACTATATAAATGTTTTTAAAAATTGATTATTATTTGTGTGCCTAATTCTGGAAAACATGAAATGAGGTAGGAAATAGCAAAGCATAAATGTTGTATAAATAAATGTAATTTGTTTATTTGACAATAAAAATTATTTAATATTTTTATGATTGTATAACCGATTTCCATGCACAAATTTTTTTATCAACATCGCAATTCATAGTTTGCCATCCCAACCAGGATGGGAAGCTCATTGCTATTCCGTGAGTAGATCGTGCGGAGCATTATGGGTAGTCGCAGTTGGGGCTCTACTAAATTGAAAACAAGATCCATCACGTTTTCACGGGAGCAAAAAGAATTTTAATGAATTATAAATAGAAAATGAAAGAGAAGTAGGAAAATTAGTATTCAATGTTTTCGGAATTAAATTACTAAACGTTGTCACCATTTTGTAAATAGTCAAAATAAAACGTTTTAATATTTTCCTAAATCTAAGTACAAGTTAATAAAATTAAAAGTATAATATCAAAATATTTATAAACAGATTTTACTTATATAAATTTAGATTAAATATAGATATATATTTTTAGATAGTGACGTGTTAAATCATTTGTAAGATTTTTTGTGTTACTATTTTATTTAAATCAATCAAAATGATTAAAAGTCATCAGAAACTAATTAAACAAAAATTAAGTTTATTACTGCACTAGAAAATAAAGTAAACTTTAAAATAATGGTAGATTTTGTCTATACAATTAATTAATTTAAAACCTGCGTTTGTAGACTAAGAATCTAATCCTAGTTCTGAGAATTTATATTTGGAGATTCGGATGAAAGAAATTGGTCAGTGTGTGGACTGGAATTAAAACCGTCAGGCGTTCTCGACGTGGCGCACTGTCGATCCGTTCCAAGGGTTTCTTCGCTCTTAACTTTCGGGTGAACCGATCTAAAGGTAGGGTCCTGCAGGAAAGAGTTTGAGAAGCAGAAGAAAAAGGAGCTGAGGGACACAGAGGACGGGGGAGGAAGAGGTGAAGGAGAAGGTGGAGGCGATGGTACTAGGGGACTTGATGAGAAGGGGTGGTAGGAGAGGGTTTCCGAAACAGCTCGCCGCTATCTCGACTGATCCGATCAAGATTAATGAACGTGCGGCTTGCGAGTCGAAGCCTTTGCGCCGCCCAGTCTGTCGTTCTCATTCTCTATTTCTCTTCCCCCTCTCTGTTCGTCTCTCTTTCTCTCTTTTTCACTTTTTCCTTTTCTATACAGAGGCAGCGACTAGCGACAGGTACCGTCGACGGCTTCTCGTAATAGTAGCACTTCGTGGTGCTTGTTGTTAGTACGTAACCTTCAGGTAGCGTTATCAAGAGAGAGGTAAAAATATGTCATTTCTTCTAGAAGATAACAAAGTAGTCATTGAAATAAAAAATATACACACGAAAAGAATGATTTTGCTAAAGTATCTAAGAATTTAGGTAAATACAGATTTAAATATAATATTTGATTGGACACCAAAATAATTATGTAGGAAACTTAAGTATGGTGAACAAAGCTGCAAAAAGTTTTGACATTCTAGTAATCAGATAAATATCCTACATAATTATTTCGATAATCCCATAAAGTTATTTGCAGAGTTGTATCTAGCTAAATTTTTAGATACTTCATTAAAACCATTCTTTTCATGTGTAATCGTTTGATCGATATATAACGTGTACTTACTTATATCTCAAATTTAAACATCGCTCGAATTAAAATTCGTGTTTTAATTCAAAGTTTAGAGAAACCTTAATTTATGCTCCGATAATGATTGTGTATGTTTATGCATTAATGCTGTTTACATCGCTCCTAATTGTAAGTATCTTAGTAATATTCATGAGGCGTCGTGTAACGAAATTAACAGTATGAGATATATGACATTGTGAACTGGGGCTGGCATGGAAGATTATCTGCAGCGGAACGTGATGACAGTAACAGCACACTTTTTCCCTTTATATCCTGCTACTCGGAGGTAGATCACGTCACCGAGACTAGCCGTAGATAAAAATACATGTCCCTTTCGGACCGATGGTTTTAATTAATTCTAGAGATGGACGTGGCCGCCCATGTCAGCTTTTGGAGCCTTTCGTTCGATCACTGGCGCGTGTCGTCAAACCGCTACTGTGCTGCGTGTTACGGCAGCTGATTCATTATCTGGTCTCTCAAAATCAAAGTAACACCCCCCTCCCATTCATCTCTTTTGAATTTATCTTTATTCGTTCGCGATCTACATTCAACGGAAGCGACAATTAATAGCGCGCAAAGATATTTCCGCGCTACGTCTATGCGTTGAATTTGAATCTAATTTCGTGTCGGTTCCCTTCGATGACACGGTGATGCCTGTTATCTTTAGTTACAGGCGAATGTGTATTTGAGATGTGAAACTGTCTTTGGGGGATGTCAGTCAGTCAGTGGAGAGAGCACCGAACGGAAAGCGATGCGGCGAACGCGCAAAAGGGCAAGGGTAGGTTGTTGAGAGAGAGAGAGGGAGGTGGGAGGCAGAGATGCTTTGTAATTACGGTGGCTGATAAATGGAGTCGTGACTCGTTAATCCCCTCCAATTACATCTGATGGGGACCGTTCACACCAGATCTATCTTGCATTATTTTTGAATTTTTTGGACACGGACAATAGTGATTTGAACGTAATTTTATTGAATTAAATATTTGATTTCAGTTGAAATTGTTGAATGCAGAGTGTGTGGTCGCGCTACGTTAAGTCTTTGACGATAATAAGAGATATGACACGACTCGCGCGTGAAATTCTCGTTGTCTGTCTCTGCATTCGCTAAACGAGCAATTCAACGACCACCCACTTCAGCACTGTACAAGTTGTAGATCGAAGCGATTATGATGCGGATATAGACGAAATGACCAGCACGTATGCGTCATTTGTCTTAAGAGAACGGATATGGAACGTGACGCGTAGGTGTAACGACACAGAACGAAAAGAAGGTTCGGAAATGCATAGTTAAGTATTTATGTACAGAGAAATAATAGCCCCTAATAAAGGGAAATGGGTAGATTCTCCGAAAAAAGGAAAGAACAAAACATAACTATTAATAGGTAAATATTTTGCTGTAAATAGGTTTTGATAACAATCATTGTATCTCTACAATCGTCATCCAAACAATCATTTGTAACATAAATTTAACCATTAACAATTATTGCCGTCCTCTTATTAATTCTTCTTCTACTGAATGGTTAAATAAATAATTGATAAAGTGGTATTTGAAGAAATTTAACCTTACTGGCTTAAAGATTGTAACTGATCATTAAAAAAATATTTTTATTTAACTAGATTACTTATTCTTAATTTATATACTCTAGTTTATATTTAACAAAAATTGAATTAATAGTTTATATTTTAAAGAACTGTGAACGTATTTATAAATGCATATAGAATACTGTTCAACAATCTTTTTTCAAAAGACATTAATATATCGATTTATTTAAATTTATCATAATATTTGCCTTTTTAAAAATTGTCTTTGTATGAGTGTAAATATATAAAATAATATTTTATATTTTACATTTTATATTAGTACTTTTTCTCTTTTTTTCTTCCCTTTTCTTCTTTCTGTGTCTTTGTCTCTTAAGTGACTGTTATCCTAATATAAACATACCTGTAATCAATTTTGTATTATATCTTGCTCCACTTTGAAACAATAGACTGACCAAAATGTCTACAATAATTTCCAACTAATCCATATCTTAGAAGTTAGCGAAGGTGTTTAACATCGAAATCTATGGTTTATCTATTCACGGATAGCAAGCAGACAGCAGTACATAGATCTTGCAATTAGTGGCTCTTGTGTACTTCCTTCCTTCTATACTCGCTTGGAAACTTGCTATTAATCGTATCGTCTTGTGTTGGATAGAATATAATATAATATAACGTATTAGAATTAAGTCATACCGCACATGTTTCGAATTATATTTCTCGTATTATATATATATTAAAAAAATATCTTTTTTCAAGATTGCTATACAAACGCTATTATGTGTACACGCACACTGAGAGAAAAAATGGTTGCAAGTACTATAATTTAACTATAATTTATAGTCATCTTTTTGGGTCTACTACAAATTTATAATTATTTTGATCATACATATTATAGCTGCTTCGACATTAAAATATGATCATTACAATTATGACATGCATTAAGTGTGTTCTTCCTTACCAAATTAGTTTCTCCTTACCATGTCTCTTAGTTATTATTACCACATGTAAATAGTTATATTCACTATAATGACAATTGCATTCATTACATAAAAACAGTTATTTTTATTTACCATTCCTATCTTAAATTTTACTATATTAATAATTCAGATTATCATAATTTATAGTATAATTTTTCCATATTTGAGAGAACTATACATATAAGGTTATTATTACTAAGATTATAGCAGTATTAACCATAAAACGGACTTCCTAACTATAATTTTTTAATCATGCAATTATAGTCACGAATACCAAATACTTTTCTCTCTGTACAGCGAAGGCAACCATTACAAACATCAATTCATTACGATGAATATACGGACCGTATCATATATATGAATTATTTTGAATTTTGTCTCTTCTATTTATTAAACATTAAATAATATCTTGTTAACAAAATTTTAGATTAGACTTTTCAGATTAATATGTCCAGAAAAAAATAGTCATACATATTTCCTAATATTTAAATCAATTATAAAATTTTAAAATTTTGATAAAAAAATAAATAAGTGTTATAAATTATAACATTAATTTTGATAAACTTTATAAACTCAATTATAAAACTACGTATAAACCAATTATAAGAAATGTAATTAATTAATTTAAAACTGTGTATATAAATTGTAATAAACTAATTAATTTAAAATTGTTAATAAATAAAATTATTAAAAAGTAATACTTCTATTCTTTTTTATTAATATAACTTTCTGCATGTAATACATACGAGTATACTTACCTACTTATACACTGTTAAATAAAAATTATAGTATTAGTTTAATATATAGCATCAAATTAACACTATATAGAGTCAAATTTAACCATTGTTTTAGTATAAAATAATGATATATTACGTAAGAGTAACAGTGGCGACTTAAATTAGGTTTGACACTACAGATTTAACGGTGTAGTCACCGCTAATTGAAGGTTTCATAAATTCAAAGGCCGCCGATAACTATTAAAGCAAACGTTGCAATTTTAATTAAACTAAAGACATCAATAAAAAAAATCATTTCTTTAAATCATCATTAGCCACTATTGATGTTATAATTAATAATTTTTAAAGCTAAAAATAAAACTGTTACGTGTATATGTATAGATTTATAAATAATCTATTTATAATATATGTACACTTATAAAAGACTAATTTATGAAATTATAACTATTTTGATATATTTTTTTATTATTACTTTCTTTTATCTCATATACAGGGTGTCCCAAAATTCGCGCATTCGGAATACAGAACATGATACTTTATACTAAAACAAACAACTTTTATCTTTAGCAAAATTGCATCCGATAAATAATTTTGCGCTTATTTGTTAACTTTAACCTGCTCTCCTGCAAAAACTACTTATCGAACGCAATTTTGCTAAAGGAGAAAGTTATTTTTTGTGATAAAACGAATAACTTTTTCCTGTAGTAAAATTACATTAATAAATAATTTTTGCGTTTGCTCGTATAACTTGAACCTGCTCTCCTGCAAAAACTACAATACTTGTCAGACGCATTTTTGCAAAAGGAAAAGTTGTTTGTTTTAACATAAAGTATCATATCCGATGTACTCCGAATGCGTGAATTTTGGGACACCCCGTATACCTATATATAAAAAAATGGAAGATATTTTCATTAACAAAACACAATAAAATCAACAATAAAATTATCTAGTCGTGACCAATAAACAAAATCACTTCTTGACGTTAGAATTTCATGGAAAATGAAATTGATATTGTTAAATAAATAAAGGGAGTTGAATGTAAGAAATGATGTGATAAAATATATGTGTACAGATGCCAAAATTTTTTTAATGTGCGCGCGTATGTGTGCGTGTGCGTGTTATACATGAGTAGCGACCTTGATTCACGCCATAATATGTCTGACTTTGGAACCCGGTTGGTAGCAACATATCTAGGCAGTTGGCCGGGATGTTCGTGGCATGGGCGGAGGCAGGACTGCACAGGCGGCCCCCCATTCGCTTTCCGGGTGCCACCCTTCTTTTCGAGCTGCTGCGAGGTATCCCTTGCCCCGGGCTGCGGCAATCACGCACATGCTCGTGCATGCGCATGCGCTACTACGGCAACGTCGCACGCATGGGCGCCCACACGATTACATGGGGATTCAAGAGGGGGTTCAAGAAAATAGTAAATATATACTTATGATATACAACATAATATCTCCTATGATACTTGTAAATTATGATAGCGTATGCATTCAGAACTGCTTATTTTTCTATTAAAGTCACAAAGTGTATCTAAGTACTTCCGACTATTGTCACAAATAACGTTGCTAGTTTTCTTTAAATCGTCACTGTTACAATTGTAGAGTATGTGAAAATATAATAAATTATACGTATATAGTGAAAATATTATAATAATACAAGTTAATAAATATTTTAACCGTTCATAAACAGTGCTATAACATAAAAATTAATTTTAGCGAAAAAACAAGATATTTGTATTAATTGAATCATTAATTTAAAATAAAGCCTTTGTTTATCTATTAGCACGTTCTAAATTATATATATATATTTAGAACACATGATTATTAATATCCCTAGATTATTTTAATGTTAAATACAACGTCATTGTGTATAGCCTTATAACAAAAATATTTATTATATTGTTAATTAAATTACTATGTTGTCAAATTTATTTATTTTTTAAACCGGTTTTATGCGTAATATCACTCTCAGTTTTAGTTTTTAGCCTTATCGAAGTTAGAATGCAAACGATATATTATACATATACACAACTGAATGCGAATGCACTTGAGGAAGAGATAATGTCAAAACTTAAGATAACAAGTAGCACTAACGTTAACTGATTAACGGTGTTTCGTGACAGAATAATAAATAGTGTAAAAAAATTATGAAAAATATTAAAGCAGGAAACTGTCATACGAATACATAAAAAAAAAACCATTGCATGAAAAGAGTTGAGAGACAAGGTTAAATAAGGGTGGGAATATGATTTGGAAACATAACGTTATTGTAAATTACGAAACATTTATTTATTCATTTATTTACTTGACAGTTGTATAGTTTATCGATCCTTATGATCAATATAAACATAAGCATTGAAGTGTGCCCAATGATGTCCTTATCGTACATGCTATATACAATTAATAGTAATAGCAAAGAGGGTATAATGTCACACTTATAGAACAATCTCGAAACTCATACACTTATTTCTTATATTCTTTCACTAGTTACACTAATTCGATTTTTAGAATTAATGTATCTTAACGTTTATAACTCTGTTTCTTATACCTAATAATATTGTTTTGGTATATCGTCACAGCGGTTCTGTGCATTAATTGTTTGATTACTACTCGCTTAATAGTACAACTCCCGATTTATTCACCGATAGGTGCAATTGCGTCCTAATTATTATTGGTCATTCCTCGTTCGCTCTCGGTAAAAATATATACTATTCATTTCGAATTATTTACAATATTCCATTACAGAAAGATGTGTTCAAGTATGATAGTTCTAATTAACTTGCATTATTTTTTTTAAGTGTTTAAAGAGGTTTTTTAAAATATTTTGTTTCCGGTATTTAAAGTATTTCAGATACATGACAATTTTTCAGAATAAATATGACATGACGTACGTAATAATTACGCTTGTGTATTACTATAAAAATTTGTTGCTTTCTGTTATATTACTAACAAATATTCTGCAATCATACTGATTAAATTTTTGAAAATCCAATTTTCATCTATAATGTAAAATATTAGTATCAACATATAATGCAATAATATACGTCAATATACGAAATATGAACACTATTTCAATTGTTGTATATATAATAAAACTCTCTTTACACTAATATATACATAAAATTGAGTATATACAATTCACATTTCACAAGGTATAAATTCCTTTTTATTATAGATGTTGATATTATGCAAATGATAGAGATGACTAATCATATTTTGAATTATAAGTTTTGATAAGGGGAATATAACGAATATCCAGTTGTTTAAAAACATAAAGAAAGTGTTAGAACGGTGTTTATAATTTTTTTTACTACAATTTGTCAATTGCAATAAAAAAACTACATTATAATTTAAGGGATTCTGCTTTCATCTGATTTTATTTGCACATATATGTACTTTAATTTTCCAAACGTAAAGTTCTAATCTGTCAGATGTTTATATTACATATATTACGCATATATAATATATATGCACAATTTTTTTATTATATTAAACAGTAGAAGTCATATATGTATGTTATCACATAAAATTGGATATATATATATATTTGGATATGCTATAGATATTCATGCGTTAAGAGTTTCTTTAACAGTTTGACAGCCGTGTAAAAATTTGTGAAAATTAGAAATTTAAGGAATAAATAATAAGGGATTATACATATATAATTTTAAATAATAAAAAGAGTTTTTAAATTTCTATTAATTATAATGCATAAATATTTAAACGCAATATATTCCAAATATGTTAATATATTAAACTTTATGCAATAAGGTATATATATCAGCTACTGTAAATACGTTATTATTCAAATTGCAACTTGAAACGCGCAATATCAGGAATCTTTGCTCAAATTTCATCATTGATTAAAATTTGCAATATTATAAAAAATTTGATAACAACTTGATTAAACAAATGTTATTATGATAACAGAGGATGGTGTGTCATAGCATTATTATTGAAATGTTTAATTCAATTAATTCAATTCAATAATCAATACTTGTAAAATCAAAAGCATGTAAATTTAGTCATGTATATAGTAGAAAATATTTTATAGCAAAAATAAAATTTCGTATTGTTTTGATATAAACAGATTCATTATTATATTCATGAGCTATTAATAATAAGTGATTTATTATTAATGATCTGATAACCTGACGGTTCTTTATTTTTCATCGAGACATTACTTTTGTTGACTACAGAATTATATGTTCCTTTCTATTCTTTATGTTTATCTATAATTGATTTTTCAGACTTGGCTTTCACAACTTTACAAATCAGAGAACATTTTTACGTACAATAGATTTAAGAAATAGCTAAATAATTTTAGATCTAACATTTTATATTGTAGTTAATGGATTGCAGTTGCAGACACTTGACATATTCACGTACGTAAAAAAAAATAATACTGCTTTTTTTTTTGAAGACTATGAAGTCTTAGCTCACGTTTTGAGACTACTCTCCTTATTCGTACTGCAATGAGAAAAACTTAAACTACGTTTATCTAATTTGCAATAAATATCCAATCAAATAGTGGAATTATCCATGGAGAGCAGTCGTTAAATGGTATTGAAAAAGTTATATCGTTGAATATACCTCACTAAATTGATGTTACAGAGCTGTGAGTCCATAGTCGGATTTTATCGTCGATGGCGGCACAGGAGCTGATACTTGCGACAATCCGGGAGGGCTGGTAGCCGGAGCGAGAGGACTGATACTTCCGGAACTTATGTGTCCCAACGGTCCTCCCGTCGGACCGTCCATCATTCCACCCACGTGATGATGACTCAGCTGTGCTTGGAGATGAGCCAGAGAATGAGGATGACCTTGAAAGCTCGGATGGACCACACCAACGGGATGAGGAATATTGGAGCTGACCCCATGAACTTCGCTCATATCATGACCGATGTTTGAGTCCAAACTGTTCTCCATACCACTGGAAGGTGAATTGTTGTTTTTCCTTTGACTATTGTTGTTACCAGTGCCGGACTTTGCCCGCGTCGCTGAAGTCTTTGCCGGTTTAGCTGCTGCTGATGACGTCTGGCCATTCGCATTTTTTCTGCGTACATTCTTTGTATTCGGTAACTTATGGTCCTTCTTCCATTTCATACGGCGATTCTGAAACCAGATTTTGATCTGTCGCTCTGACAGGACCAAGGTATGAGCGATCTCGATCCGTCGTCGTCTCGTCAGGTACCTATTGTAGTGAAATTCCTTTTCCAATTCGAGTATCTGATGCCTCGTGTAGGCAGTTCTCTGTCGTTTTGGCTCCATTCCAGGTTGGTACGAGCCGTTTGCTGTAAGGAAACAGAGATTTAAATATGTTAGTACTATAAGGCTATAAATAACGGCAAATCCGGCTCAATTCCGGAGATACTACTTTCTTCTTAACCTAATGAGAGATATTTTATACAAGTGACTATGCAGGTTATATTCTAACATATAAATTTACTTTAATAATAGTAGTTAATTCGAAAAAATTAAAATTGAAAAATGACTATATTATATAGATGCTTTGAATAAAGTATTAATATATTCCTTCTTTTATTCAGTCCTTCTTTCTTGCAAAAAACCTAACTAGGACTAGTATTTATATATTTATAGTTTGTTCTTATTATAAGATTGTTTTAAATAACATTTTTTAAAATACGTGTACTAATATAGCTTTATGACAAAGGCTATAGGTACTCAGGACGGTTCACTATGGTTTAACAGCTCAAGATTTTGGCCAAAATCTAATATTTTTTAATATTCTCACCAAAATTTATAAATAATCATATATTCTAATAATGAAAAATATTTTTTATGACATTTTTTAATATTTAGAAAATTAAGGCACTTTCACATTGTATGTGTTACTAAAAATGAATTAACCAACTAAATTTTATAATAATAAATTTCAATGAACAAGTTAATATATTTATATATATGTACTCATAATATACTGATTTACAATGTAATCTTTATTGCGTTCCTCCAGCCAGATTTCGAATAATGTTTTATATTTAAAATGATGCATGCCTAAAAAGAATAAATATAATAACTATTTATCCGGCAGTCTGTGGCAACTAGATTTTGAATAAAACTGATCACAAAGAAACATTTTACAAAATGTCATGTGAGTTTATGTGAGGGAAATCAAGCAATTTTTTTGCAGGCTGTGTTAATTATTATTTTATTATTACGCGACATTTTGTACCGACGTTGTGTATTATTTAATTTCTCTGCTTATATAAGTTTTTGATTACTAATTTTTTATGCAATAGTATAGTAAATACCTGTAATAAGAATGTGTAAAAGCATTTGTGAATAAATATTAATCCCTTAACGTATTTTGTAGTTGCCAAATTTTCACTAAATGATACCGAGAGAAAAAATAAACAAGCGAATCTCCCAGAGCGACGAATTTTGCGTCCTATACTAGTAGATGTAAGAACTCAATTATAAAAATTGATATGAGTTCTTTGATTACTGTGTGACATGTTATCTTTTAAATTCTACACATAAAAGATCCTATTAAAAAATCCGAAAAATTGACCTTTCGATCAAAATTTTGAATTCTTAAAACATAATGTCTTAAATATAAGACTACAAATACCAACCCAAACTTTCTATCAAATATTTTGTCTAATATTTGATACTACAATAGATATTAAATATCCCAGCGATTTAAAACTTTTCTAAAATAAACATTCTCTCTGAGACTGAAAATTTAGCCTATCTTGAAAAAAAAGTGAAAATACGGCCACTCTCGTTCAAGAGTGGCAAATTTCACTCCTTCGGAGTGAATCTCATTCCAAAAGAGTAAATCTCACTTTAAAAAGAATAAAAATCCGCCTCTTGAAAAAGAGTGGCCGTATTTTCATTCTTTTTCCAAAACAGGCTAAATTTTCTGTCTCTTCGAGTGAGATTTCACTTCAGGAGATTTAGAGAGTTGTTTAAAATTAAATAAGGAGTATAATTTATTATATACTTAAAGTTTTTTTTATGCAAAGTTGTTTATTTTTAATCACTTAAAATACAAAAACTATCAGTATCTTAATATTTTTGCTATAAAATGAATATCCAATTCGTAGAAGATTTATTCTTGAAATATAATTCATGTATTACGATGCTCTTTATATTTTATATACATTGTATAAAATGCTCCACGGATTTATTCAATAAATTTCATTTGTTCATTCTTTAAATAATTTAAGATGTTAAAACAAATTTTAATATATTAATAATTCTAAATCTTTGTATTTTACAAGTGATTAACAAATAACTTTTCATGAACTCCAAAATTACAAATAAATATAATACAACATTATTTTTAGTTTAATTTCTAATAAAGCTTTCTTTACATTTTAATTATTCAATTTTAATATTTTTGATTAACTTATTACTATTATATACATATCAGTTTAATTCCGCGTGGGTAATCGGTAACCCACGTTAGAGTATCCGTTCGAGCTGTTTGATGTTTTGGCTATAAAAAGAAACGTAATTATACAATAAATTCTGATATATATCATGCATGGATACATATGAAGTAATGATGTATGTTATTGGTATATTAAGCTTTTTTCTTGATAACAATAAGTTTTGTTATTTAACCATTATAAAATACATTTTACTTAACAAACATAATACACAAACAAAAATCGTCGGTTTCTGAGGTGACTCACGTCATAGCTTTCATACATAATGTAGCTTATAATATGGAGAATAAAAAAATTCATGGACGTAAGGCTCAATAATGGATTGTTTAGCTATCAAGTGTATCAAAGCTGCGATATAATGGATATTTTTTTAGATATGGTGTATCAAAAAAAAAAGCTATGATATAATAAATAGCAAAGGTTTGTTCTATATTATAAGCTATATTATGTGTGGAAACGAACTCATTTTATCAAGAACAATTTTCAATACGGAATCCTCTAAATTTCACATTATATACGTTATACAATTATATTCATTACTGTAAAGAGTATTATATTAATAATATTTATAAGTGTGTGTGTGTGTTTTGAAAAATAGTACATATTCTGCATATAAGAAATTTCATTGCTCAGTTTTTTCATATAGAATTTATTTTTTTCATTCATGTCTGAAATAAATTATTCTTTTTTTCTTAATATTCCCACTTCTAAAATTTTTATTATTAATCCAACGATATAAATAAATCTTTAAACAATTTTATTGAACATTATTAATTGTATTATTATTACACGCACTAAAGCTTTTATGATTTTCATTAGGCATATAGATATATATAATTCGTAAAATTCTAGCAATAACTTTTATGAAGAATGGATTAATTCAGAATGCTCATTACACACACATACACAAATCTTTTTTCTCAAGTTGTTAAAATGTAGTACAAGATGTAAATAACATGAAAAATGATTCGTTTAGGGACTCGAGTCATATGCTATTTTAGCAATAAAAGGAAAACAATTCGTTGTACTTTATAGATTACTACTTCAATTATAAAATATTCTTTACGTTGATGTCTAGAGAGATATTATACGCAAATAACATTTTTATAGTATATGACCATTCGTCATGGCCGTTTTGAATAGCATCAAAGTCGGTTGAAGTGACTTTTGTAATCTGATCAATCCATGAGATATGTCGGTTGAGTTGTGAAGGTAGAATACGCGTATGCAAATTCACGAGGATAAAAAGTGCAAAGTGTACACATGCATTGGTCCCGCTAAGCATCATCTAAAGAAATATAGAAACAATATTCTTTGATTATTCTTTGCAAACTAGCTTGAAGGTTCAATAATTCAATAATCTTATACGTTAAGTCCGTTAAATTTTTCAAAGACCTATTTGAAATATGAAATTCATCATGCAATTTCTACGGAAATCTCTATAAAATATTTAACGCGCACATACAGAGATGAATATTAATAATAACGAAATGTCCAAAGTATTTTAGAAAATAATCAGATATGATTGAAATACTACAAACGACTGAATAAGTAGATTGAAAATAAAAATATCCTGCTGTGGCACGTTGATGTTAATATTTGTGAGTCACGCTAGTAGCAATCCGTGGTGGTCTGTTCAGTTCGATAGAGGAAACATGGGAACAAGTTCAGTCTAGAATCCGTGCAGACATTCCATTCCTGCTGACCGTCGGTCTCGTGGAGGCCCCTTTTAACTCCGACGTCCGGCGACCATACTTCGACAACCAAAGGGGAGAGATTGCAGTCTCTGACAGTCCGACGGACGAGCATACCAAAGTCCAGAGATTTCAAATATTAAATTGCGCGATTCCTAACATTACGATAAGTGTAACTTATAATACCGTATATTTAACGGAACATTTTAATTTCACAATTACAACTGTGTTGAATCCATTTTATATCATATATCTCTGCAAATCAAACTTTTTCAATAGTATTAAATACTATTTTCCAGTCTTGCTAAACATATCTTCTCTGTTCTATTCTTTATGCAATAATTAAAATATATTCTCTGTTTGTATTGCTATATACATATCAGTTAATAAATTTTATAAAATATTTATTGTAACTTTTATATAATTATTGTATGCAGATGCATATTATTGGTAAATTATAAATAATATTCCTTGAGATAATGTTTTTACTAAAATAAATTTTATAAGAGATATTTATTTTTTATATTTTTATTTTTATCATACATTGTAAACTATCGCATGTGAAATTTTCTTTAGAAAAATATTAAATGTTTTCAAATTTTGTTAAATATTAGATGTTTTCAAACATATTTTCAAAACGATAACAAAATTATAAAAAATTATAGATTATTCTAAATCATATTTAAAAATAATATGACAAGTTTGGTGACGGTTTACTATCTGGATCTTAAGTTATTTTAATAAATAATCGTATTTTTTAAATCTAGGCTCTAATAAAAATATATGGAGAGAGAGAGAGAGAGAGAGAGAGAGAGATGTATTATAAAATAAATGATAAAAATCTCAATTTTTTAATATAAGTACATTATATATTCAAGATTATTTACGTAAAATTACATTATGATGCATGAACTAGTTGTCCAGTAAATAATCAAGATATTTATTTGTTCTATATTTTTTAACTTATCAGTGAATTACAATAAAACTTTGCATAAATCATTTTGAATATTTAAAGTACTTATAAAAGAAAAATATAAATTTTTTAATTATTAAAAAATTTTAATTTTTAACAATAAAAATAAAATAAATAAACTACAAAAATGTGTTATTAAACAAAAATGTAATCTTATTCATACAATTCTCATATATAGTATATAGTTTATTTGAAGTGTAAATATTGAACATATTTCCAAATTTAATTTTCTTTGCAGGGATTGTATGTCTAATACATCCTTAAAGAATATTAAAAGTAAAATCATATTTAAACAATATCGCTCTTTTTTCTTATTATTATAAAATTAATTTGAATAAAACGCCATTTTTTTGTACATTAATTTTTAGTGTTAATAATAGAGATAACAAGTTTTTGTTGTAAACAATTTTACTTGGAAGTATAAATTATGATATTCAATCTCTCCTGTATGGTATAAAGTTTTATTTTCTATTGTATCATATGCAATGGATTCAAAAGAAATACTTGCAAGCTGGAATGAACAGCATTTTCCGCGGAATAGAAATTTTTGTGGCGGCAAGGCCAATCTAATTCTGAAGGGACATTACGTTGCAAAAATTATCTTTGGAAATTCTTTAATGAGAACTTTTTTCTACCTGCTGAAATAGTTTCTAGTTTAGCATAATGTAAAAAAAACGACAAACTTTGAAGAAATGAATGCGTTACAGATACACTTATAGAGGCATTGCTCTGTAATTTGTGAAACATTAATTAATACACCTGTGTGTTGTGGTTACGCTCAAAATCTTTCTATTTTTATGAAGATAGGAAGCACGCGTATATTAATTCTGGAAGTAGTTGTCTGATTAATTATGAAAGAAGAACTACATTCGCGCTAATTGCCTTAATTACAACAACTAGGAGCGCTATACCATCACCGGCATCTGTTTCAAGTCTTGAGCGCTAGCAACCTTACACAATGATGAATGTCTACTTAAAACACGGCAGAATCTCTATGTCGAATTTCGAAATTTATTTTTGTCCGCAACACTGAATTGTGTGCTGTGGACGTCCCATTATTGTAGTATACGTTCGCTACTGTGCGAAAGATGAAGATATATTAGGCGTAACCGAATTCACCTATAAAACGAGGTGCCGTTACAACCTCACACAGGTGATTGCAAGGTGCTAGGATAGATAAATTTCAGCCCATAACTCTTCGAGGCCGTTCTAAAGCTCGTCACCTTGTAAACACATAATGTAATGTATACCTACTAAATATATATAAATAGATATTCGGCAGGTCTTTTATGCGTTCAGAAAACAAGTTTTCAAATCGTTTCTATACCAGCGTTCCTTCAAATTCTTTGTTGTTTTATTTTGTAACAATATTGACAAATAAGAATAATAAAATAAGAAATAGTAAATATGTTAATTAGTTCAAATTTTTGCTTTTCGTTTCTTTAAGGAGGAATCATTTTTGTGAGAAAATGAAAGTAAAAAAAAACATTAAACAGAAAACGCGGCAGCGTATTGTATCACAAATATATTTTTAAGTATTAAATGTATTTTTTGTTAGTAGGTGTATTATTTCATAAAGGAGACGCTACAACGTATCCTTTGTAAGGAAGAAAATGCTATTGTAGAAATAAATTATTTTTCTTTTTAAATAAATTAATATCGAAAAATGTATACATTTGGGGAGGAATATAAATTTGTCCTATTACATTTACTTTACCGTTATGATAATATTATGATAATAGACTTTATACGTTTAAGATTATTGAGTATATAAGATATCTCTTCAAGCCGTCGGATATATTTCTGTAGCGATTAACTACGCTTCCTCCATGATATAACCCAAAATGAAAATATTGATAACATTTATTAATTGTAGCGCAAAACTGAGATTAATATATAAAATTGTACTTTGCTAACTAAATTATGTGCGTTTGTACTTATTAAATAAATAGGCTGATAAATATAAACAGTGTGGTTTCCAAATTGGAAATGGATATAAAAAGATCTTTAAAAATAAAATGGGACAAAGATAAAGATAAAAAATGTAATATTACGATATAAGTGACAAAAACAAAATAAATTTCAATATTACTGTATCAAAATTACAAGGTATATTCCACTGGTGGGAATAACAAACATAACTGCACGGAGAAAATTTTATACTTAAAATTACTATAATGTGCTGCGGTCTTCGTGTAAATTATAAGTTTAAATGCTATAGTTACTTTTTTAAAAACAATAATATAACATAATTTTTACACTTTTTCATAGTAAAAATTTTTTATTACAAAATCAAATATATCTAGCAAATTTTGTTTGCATACCATAGTAACAATTAACTGTTTTCATGTTAGAATATGGCTTAACAAAATAATTACTTTATTTATGTGATAAAAATTAGTATTACCATAGTAAAAGTTAAGTCGGAATTATGTTGTGAGAGTCCATCGAAAATACAAGCATAGTAAAGTCTAATTTAAAATTGTATTAAAACTTAGTATAAAATTTTCTCCGTGTGTAAATCCGTATAAACTCACCGACGCCTGCAACATGAATTTTTTTCATCCACGGATAAATCGTACGATCTCTATTCTCCTCGTCTTCTTCTTCTTCCTCCATCATTCCCGGTGAACCCTCCATCTGACCATCTTCTATGTCATCCGCATCCGAGCTGTCTTCTACATGGTGTTGTTGCTGCTGCGGCGGTGTTTGTTGTTGGCCGCTCTGTATATGTTGAGATTGCTGAGACAACGATTGTTGCGTTTGAAGATCAGGTGAATTGTCTCGGTGCAACTGACCCGAACCGGCTGGACTGCAGGCATTATTTTCATGCTGGTGATGCTGAAGGGCATCCGGCTGCTGTTGCACATGATTCTGCATTATAGATGGTGACAGAGGCGTGGATCCAAGGATAGTTGACGTCGGTACAGATGGTTGTTGCTGCTGCTGTTGTTGCTGTTGACTTTGTATTGACGACGGACACGTGAGCGGTGGTTGTTGAGCTTCCGGCGGCATCGCTAAAGCACCAACCGCGTGATGATGAGAATGTAAACTAGCGTGATGAACCGCATGCACTTGGTGATGAGGATGATGAGGCCCATAATATCCGCCGTATCCTGCATATCCTCCGTTTAACTGTACCGCAGAGGAAGCCCCGTAAGGAGTCGACGCCGCTTGATGATGATGTTGATGGTAGCCGTACTGTAGTTGAGATTGTGGATGGGTTAAATGATGACCACCGCTACCGCCTGAGAAGAAGTCTGCTCCGGTCGAAGGTATATAATTACTCTGACTGTATTCCTCGTTGGGAGGAAACTTTGGATCGACCAACGAGGAAGTAGTGGCTAGATGATGATTTCCAGCTTGTTGTTGATGCTGATGGTGATGGTATCCACCGGTGGCGGATGGAAGGAAGGAATTCATGTTCCCGAGTACTTTTTTGTGAGAAACACACACTCACGATAGTCCAAATGAATTTTAAACAACCGCACTTCTTGGTTCTTCTCTCTTATCTTGCTATCTGCATCAATTCTTTGATGCGGCACACCATTTCGAGTTCATATAATATTCATTCTCGAGCTTACACTGCACGGACACTGCGCTATGGTCCATCGTCCACACCTCACCGTCTCCTGCGAAAAGGGGTGACGTTTTCTCGAAAGGAGGAAAAGAGAGAAAGAAAGAGAGGGAGAAAAGAGAAAAGAAATGGAAAGAGCGGGGCCACAACGAGCACAGGACTCCCGGTGGACAGCTGCTTATTCTCTCCTCTCCTTCCGCCACTTTCGCGATCCTCCACGACCTCGTTCGCTCCTTCCCGCCCACCGGAGCCCAATTACCATACCACGTGACCACAAAACCGACCAATCGGAGCTGCTTCTAGTCCGCGACCATGATGGATAACCACGGCACGCATGCAACACGTGAGTGGCGCCGCGAGAACCACTGCGGCAGGTGCAGCAACTTCTTGCTTTGCTTCGCTATTTCACGATTGTCATCGGGGAATCCGTAGACACACTTGTAGTTTATTAATTTTTACGCACGTCTCCAAGTGTCTCTTGCTTCTTAATGTAATACACTACACTTTTACATAAACTTTCACTTCTTATTCACATTATCAGCTTAATGCGAGTATCAAGCTGACTTTTCTGCAAACAATTCTGATAAGTCAAGCGTTTCCATACGAATCATTTTTTTTTTTTTTTTAATAAACGAGTATGTTACCTCCGAATGCACTTCAGTCACTATACTACGTTTCGAACTGTTAATAATTTCTACTGTAAATATAAAGATTTAGTCAGACGTGAAGTTTCGACGGAAAGCCCTGAAAGTGAGCTCGTCGCGCGTCAGCAGAAACTCGTCTGGCAACTCTGGTTTGCTTCCAACTCCCTCCAGCTCCGTTCGCGCCGGTTGGTTTTGAGCCGATGCGGAGAGCCGCGTCCCCTCTTTCTCGTCATGCGTCTTCTCTAGAATCACCCCCACTCCGCGGCAGCATGAGACCAACCCCTGCCACGGAAACAGTGGATCTTGTGCCCTTATGGGGCATACTCGAGGGTACCTATATAACCGTGCAGTCACTCCTACATATTCCCCTAACCCGCCTCCATGCTTCTGAATTCATCTTATAGCCAGAGTTAATGCTAAGAGAAACGGTGGCAATGAACGTTAATGCTGTTGATATCGAGTATCGTTGCGAGGACAATCGTGATACTAATTCAGAACTACTTGTCGTGACCAGCAGGTGTTACTATAATCGCCCATTACAGCTCCATTTGCCAATATTATATGAAAACTGAACGTTAATTGATCTCTATTAAGTCTCTTCCCTATTAAGTGGATGTAATTTAATATCTGAAGTTGCTATTAATGAAATATATTTATCAATATTAATTGATATTCATATATAAACAAGTTAAATGTATTTTCTGTATCTATATTAAGTTAAAATAGATACATCAATTTTATACTAATTATTACGAAACAAGGAGAAATTAGTAAAGGATAAATGGATATGTACTATTGTCAAATTAGCCATCTTTAATTTTACAATTAATGGACACTCAAGTGATATGTTACGTAAGACGAGATTAAATTGGCTAAATTAATAGTAATAGATCTGCCATTCGATTACATTCTGCTCATATTAATACATTGATGTCTCGGCGTACTCGGTCAAGTACGTCTACTCGCGATCAGCTGCGTGGCATAGAGAATATAAAACGCCGAGTCATTACACAAAGAGCATACTCACTGTGTTTTGCCTTGGTACGACAATACAGCACGGTAAATTTAAGCTACATTGACTGTGTGCTGTATAAACGATTCAGGAAATAACAGTATATTGTAGAACGGTATTGTAGAACAAAAGCGACGTAAGGCCAATATTAGTTTCGTTATGAATTACGCGTAAATTTTAGTTTAAAATTCATACTTTTGACCGAAAAGCGATTTCTTATTGTCGAAAGTCCTTTAATTAATGTCAGATACGCGCCAAATAGAGAAAATAGAAATAATTTAAGACTGAACATTTTCAGGAAGGCTGAAAACGCATCGCGCGTTTTTATGAGATCTGTCCTTCTCTTTTGAGTTAGTTCTTCGTTTACCCGGATACGCCACGGCTTATTTCTATTTTTCTTATGGCCACTTCATGTCGCTCCAAGCAGGAGAGCGGAGCTTTGAGTGGAATCTGGAAGAGTCCAGAGGGGTTGAAGGGGCCGCTGAATGACGTAGAGAAGGCTAGAGGGGGTTGTCTTCTCGTTTTGCGACACAACCTCCTCGTCTTTATCACCGACGACGCTCGGGAACTGCTGTCCTTCTCTCTTTCCTCATCCACCGCCATCTTACGCCATCTCTACTTTCGTCGTCTCGCTCCTTTCCTCCGGTTCTGCTCCGAGTCTTCTGCTCTTGTCTTCCGGCGAAACACGATCAATCACTTTTCCCAGTCTGCCGGCATGACACCCCCTTTACACCCACGGCTATCCTCGAAGAGGGCCTGCTTCGTCAACGACGAGTCCTTTCGGCTACCGGACGAATGTGTGATCATCCAAGTGACGATTATCGTGAGATCACACACGTGGGTCTGTCATATCACTTCATGAATTTTGTTGTCTACCAGAGGATTGTCGATGTTTTGATATTCAAAACGAATTATGTTTCTGAGAAGTTGTATTGTTATTTTAGAGATGTATCAAATACCATTAATATTACTAAATTTTTAAACAATATATTTGTAATTGAGAAAAATCCGTTTGTTGAAGTTATTCGGTAGATTTGTTACATTTAAATATTTTGGAATTGGAATAACATTACAATGACAAAAATGCGCTTTTTAAATAATTGGTTTTGAACTATAACATATATTCTCCTCTCTCTCTTTCTCCCCTCCCCCCCTCCTCTATCTCTCTCTATAAAAACCCGCTTGGCAAGAATTCTTCGCGGATTCAAGATTTAAAGAGTTCAACGGACTTGCATCATGATAATGATAAATGAGGACGAAACAGTTTACGATTTAATATCAATCTTGGCCAAGGCTGGTGCTTATTATTGCCCATTAGTAAAGTTTTAATAACGCAATACGGTGCTCGGACGGGGGTGGAACCGTTGCGATTTATCATTTTCATCGCTTTATTAACGGCGTTTCAGTTATATTCAACTTGTTGATCGCTTATGAAAGAGGAGCATCGTCTCTGATATTGAAGCTGCGCGAATTTGCGTTTCCGGGATTATTTTTAGCGAGGTCCAACTGATTAATCATCTCTACCAAAGGCAGAAAACTGCAGACGAGATATTTTAAGGAAAATTGATATGATTAAAAAATATACATAATTGTCGAAGTTTCATTTCTACAATTATAATAAGTAGTTTATAGGAAATACGACACATGAATGCATTGATGAATAATATAATAATTGTTGTTTCACTTCGCAAAATTGTAGAATAAGTCAGTCTTCAAAGAAATCATAATTTAATCTTTGTTACATTCCTCCGGGAATTATCGATCAATGATTCGTTCTAAATTCAAAGTAAATTCAAAATATTTGCGAATCAATGTAATTCTATGATGATCGATAGATCTTTTGGGGAAAATCATGCGCGATACATCTTACGCATAGCATTTGAAATTTTGAAATTTAGAAAATGTGAATGTTTTTCGCATTCGTTCTAACTCAAGGTGTTGGCAGCGGATCTGTCCAAGGTGAGAAACATGAGTCTCTGGAGATTCGCTTTCGCTGCTGAGTCACGATCTCGAGCTTGCCGACATGAAAAGGGGTCCATGTTCCCTTGGGGACATCCAGTATACATCTGATGCCTTAGATACCTTCCGAACGTCCTTCAAAACTGTTTCTTTTTTTACGTATGCTCGATTAGACAATATCAAAATATGCACAAATATTTGGCAATTTTCTTCAATATGAAAAGAAAAATATAAATAAAAAGTCAATTATTTTATTAAAAAGTTATGAGAAATAATCATAGCATATCACCTTAGCTGTTGAAATATGAACGCGTTTTTATAAGTTTTATAAGTTTTTTTTAATAGAGAAAATATAATTACAAAATTTTTAGATGATTATTTACGAACCACAATTTATAGTAAAAAAAATAATTTGTTAAAAAAAATATTTCTATAAAAAATGTAAAAAGCATCGTGCGAAGCGACAATAGCTCGACGAGCGGCATTGACGCAAAGTCACGTTGATGGCAATGAACATGACATCTTTCATCAGGCAACTGGACGAATACCCCAAGTTCGATGTCTGAAGCAGCATGTGAGTGAAAGTGTCAGCTGTAAGTCATTTCTTGGCCAACAGTAGCCCCACTTACAGGATGGGAGAAGATGAAGAGTCACTAGAAGCGCGATAATTATCGACTGGGCATTGCAGTAAAGATGTTAACGCGACCTTCGATCTGTAACCTCGTACAATTACCACCTGACATCGCCGCTTGAAAGCAATTTGCATATACAACGCACTTTTCCAGCTTCCTTGAAAAGATGGCGGAAAATAAAAAAGTGTCTGTAGCCATTTATGTCGACGACGCGTGAAGAGATGCAAAAGTGGCTCGTTACCTTTGCAATTCGAAGCGTCGTTAGCGCCAATCCCTCTTGACAATCCTGACACTCTTCCTCAAACAAATCCGGGGTCAACTAACGCGAGGACATACGGAATGTGTGGTTTGCATAGGTGTAGCTGAAACTGCTGAAAGCATTAAAACTGTGCTTAAGTTTTTAAAAACGATACTTATATTCGCAATTGCAAATTTGCTTAATAAATACTTACAAATTTTGCTAATAAGATGTGGATCCATCATTATTATACTAACAGCAATAATTAATGCGACAATACATAAGTTTTTTATCGTAACCTTGTTTCATACACATATACATGTAATTACATAATTATATTCTATATATTCTATATATATTCATTCTAACTGTTCTTGAATTTTATGCTGACCAAAAAATCCAAAAAATCTATGAATTTTTAAATATATCATACACGATATTATAAACGGTGATGGATGCATATAGCGTTTTAGCATTGTCAGCTGTTTTTATTTGCAACAGCAACGGCATTACCGAAGAGACAGGATTCACGGGAACACATTTACACGTTCTACAGGAT
This sequence comes from Trachymyrmex cornetzi, assembly GCF_001594075.2. NCBI lineage: Eukaryota > Metazoa > Arthropoda > Insecta > Hymenoptera > Formicidae > Trachymyrmex > Trachymyrmex cornetzi. The sequence continues at coordinate 2,693,166 of NW_017299892.1, read as the reverse complement.
GCTGTTGATTACTGCCTGAAGCAGAAAGAAAGAAGGAGGTAAGGAGGTTAAGGTCGTTTGCTACCCATGACCCTGGCAATTACCATACGACACCCTCGGTCTTCCGTTTCAAAAGCAGTTTGCACACACTATGAATGTTTTGGTATTGTTCGGAAAGAATAGGTCAGGTTTACTGATGATTGGCAGATGATGACCCAGAATCTGTCTCACTGCTAATTGTTTCCAAACGGCCAGTCTATGTGGGCTTTGACGAGTAGCATGCTTTGACAGATTCTTTGAAAAAAGGTCATTTCAATGTTATTGACTACAATAACCTTAGAATAAATCATGAATGCCAACGGAATATAAAGGACCTTTTTATAATGAAAAAAAAAACAAAAATTTTAGAAAATTTTTAATTTTCAAATTACAAGACTTTTATAAAATTTTTGCATAAAAATATTTCTGTTATTATGTAATTCTAAATTTAAAATTAAATTGAATAAAAATAATTTAATCATATAAGAATTTTCAAAACATACCATATAAACTTAAATTTAAAATTACAATAAAGCTATTTAAACATAAACGTAGTTTATGTGTAGCATATATTAAATATTATTAAATATTTTTTTTATACTATAAGTAACTTTTATACTAAAACGAGTCTGTTGCATCTAAAAAAGAAATTATGAAGAATTAACAAAATCTGCGTAAAATAATGTGTGTATAATTTGTTAATATATTTTAATCATAATTTTTTTCAATTAACTTTGTTATTCTAACGTATTGCAAACAAACTTAAAGCTATTATAATAGATGACTTTGTACATAAACAGTAAATATATATATTAAAAGCAAGAACATGAATCCACAAATAAGTATACAACAAATGTTCTTACTCTTAAATATATTCACAATACTTATAATATTAAAGGCATTGTTCAAGACATTAATGCAAGCAGTATCAGTGAGAATACACTTTTATTTAGTTTATTATGTACGAATAAATATGTATCTTCGTAATATTATATCTTGTAAATATTAAATAATTTATTAACTACATGTGTGCAATTAATAAACAAGTTTTAAATAAATAGTGATATTAAATTAAACTTACTTTGATTTTATTTGCTTCTCATTATGTTGTGCTATTTTTGTTAATAATTGACAATTTAAAAGAACAATTAATCATAACATTTTCTTATATTGCAAAATTATTAGAATCTTCTAGAAAAATAACTAGCCGAATCTTTGTGACATTAAAATCAAACAAAGAAACAAAAAATTACATTTTATAGATATCTGAAGTATTATATAAGAGTACTTACATTAAAATTATTTTAATCGGGTATTAAAAGGAGTTAAAATTAAAAATTGTACTGTTGTGTGATAAATCGTAACTTCAATTTTTATTTCTAATAAGAAAAGATCAATATGTATTTGCACAAATCACAATACAACATTTTTATTTATTCTTTAGCAAATTTAATTTCAGAGCTAATATTTATTGTGAACTCTTTTCAAATACATGCATTTGTGGGTCTCGCTTTTCTGAAAACGAAGAAACAGCACTCTGGAAAAGTGTTGTTGCAGAAGGTAAGTGCAAAGGGATGTCCCGAAGGCACGAAGGTTTCGAGAACGGGAGACGAAGAAAGAGCACACGGCAGCGCGAGGTTAAGATTAATGGATTTGTATTGTCGGCATTTTTTCAAGCGTTTTAGAAACACTTTTGAGACGAGGAGAGCATCTCATTTTTCAAAAATTCCAGCGTGCGTATGGGCCTTACAGAGAATTGCAATCGATTCGCCTCACATTAATGGTTTCGAATTAAACCGTGATCCTTTCGCACAGGTAAGTCACACACGTGATATGCACATAGTTATGCGTTAGGCTGTTTAAAAATAGATATTGATAAGCGTGACGTCAATTTCCTACATACAGGCAGCGCACAGTGTTTGCGGACTTACGTAATTTGTGATAGTAATACTTCATTTTTGTTAGATATTTTACTGTTCAAAACTAAGTCAGTTCAAATTCTATGTATGCGTTGTATCCCAAAGGCTTTTATAGTTTAGAAATCGGGAGATTATCCTTTCAAACAAGTCTCAAGAGACTGCCCGTTGCTGTTCATGTCGAAAGCCCAAGATGTGCTATTTATGTGCTATTTAGTAGTAATTTAAAGATTTATGACAAATCACGAAAGCTAGGCAAAGTAGGATAGAATAACCGATCATTGTGAAAAATGGCAAGAAATACTACAAAAGCGGAATAGGATAAAGTTGGCGCCTTGGGACCTTCGATCCTTCTTACGAGAGGCGAAGATAGGAGTTACAGCAGCTGATGAGCCGTAACCGATGGACGCACAATAACCCTCCGTAAGCAGTACCGCTATCTTTCATTCCCCTTTTGATACTCCTATCGACCTTTATCTTACCTCAACTTCGCTTCCTAACTGCATAAGAAAATTCTCAACAACCCGATTGTGCGCTTCGCAATCTTACCATTCCTGATGCAATGTGTCAATCGATATAGCGTTACATTCTTATATATACATTCGATCAATGAACTTTGATATTCAGCGAGTTTATTGCAATGCGTATTATTTTTACAATTAAGTTCTTTATCATATTGATTGATATTATCGCACATCTTGTTTTTATTATTGTCACATATCGTGTCCAAAGACCATTGAATATTTATTGCTCCGATCATAGATATTAGAAAATAAGAAAATAAGTTGTATAAGCTGTTATTTTAATAAAGTAAGAATTGATTTAATATTAAATGAAAGTTAAAAAATTTTAATTATGAGATAAATAAATGTGTGAACAAATAAGAAGATACAGCATTTTATTTTCCAAATTATATTTTAATCTTAACTACTTTGAACAAAGTTTATTTTAAAATATAATTTAAAATATTTAATGTTAAAATTTGCACTTTAATGAATATCTGTTTATTAAAAAATATTGAATCCAAATTTAGATTTTGTACATATATTTCTCTTAGAAAAAAAATTTTGATTTTGAAATACTATGTTATGACAGCGTAAATGCATATGTTTTGAATTTTCGTCAACATCTTTATTTCGAATAATTTTTCATTCTAACAATAAGGTAAAATATTTTTAACGGGTTCTTTTTTTTATTTACAAAAAATTGATCTACACGGAGAGAATTTTTTGTTATTTTTTACCGCAAAATTCATTATAAATTTCATCATGTTTGGTAATAAGCTTGGGACAACTTGACAATAATGAAATATTATCTGTAATAATAGATTTTTTGAAATATGCAAGAGACTTTTTATAAATGATGTAGTAAAAATTATAATGCAGATTGTAAAATGTTTTGAAGTGAGTAAATTCTAGCGTAGCTAGAGACACACTCGACAACGAAAATAACCGATAAATATCGATTACAGTCGATCAATTACTATGTTACATGGTAAAATTATAAGCGACTAAATCAGATTAAAAATATCATGCTGTATGGTAAAAATTGTATAAGCTATTTTATATATTCATGACTACTTAGCATCTATTCTTTTAAAATAATAAAGAATCATAAACTGCGTAACATATTTCAAAATGTTGAAATTTTACTATACCCTTTAGTAAAATTAATAAAATATATTAGATATCACATATTAGTGAATTAAAGAAACTCATATACAATTCTTTGAAATACTATGTTGTCCCACTATTATCATGATTTTCAAGTCAAATTCTAAGAGAAAATTCTCTGCGTGTATCTCTACAATGTTTGTACTTTTAGAATGACATTTCTCTTTGTAAGAAAAGAAAGAAGAAAATATTTCGCACATAATAAATCAACTATTTAACCTTTTGACTACAAAGAATGCCGAACCCTTTGCTTAATCCTTTTCTAGAAAAGAATCTGTTTTTATAGAATTTCGAAGTCTGTTAAGCTGTGTGGTCTTTATTAAATGCCGATTTAAATTTCTTCTTTTTATTGGCAGAAGCTTTTTTTAACCGGTTAAATTTGTTTTTAATATGTTGTTGAAGATTAATATAGAAAACATATTTAATTACATTAAAAATACAAATCTAAGGAACATGTATTTTTCATACGCTTATTTGAAAGAAGATAAAACAATTTTTTAAATATTTTAAAAATTGTATTGTTAAAATAATGAATTTGTTTTGTAATACTTTATTAGTCTAATTGTTTTCATTGTGTAATGTAACAGATTTGCTTCACGATATAATAAAAATAATATTTCGAAAATATAAAACGATGTACACATATAGGGGAGAGTTGCCGAATGCATATTGGTCGCCTAAATCATACCTCATCAATATTTTATGTTATTAGTTAATATAGGCAATATTTAGTGACAATAATATAAAATACATAAGAAATGAGTAATATAGACAAAAATATAATAGTCCACATCTTGTTTTATGGACGTCAGTGGCGTTTTAAAAAATCAGGTACATCTGAAATTAATTTTTAATTAATTTATGCATTTGATAACAACGCGATTATCCAATTTTATTATAAATTTTTGTATTTTCATAAAAGAAGATTTATTGTAAACAAAATATTTTACATTCACTGTATGTACATATTTGCGACCATTGTAAAGATTAAATTGATATTTTTACAAAATTCATCAAGTTTCTTAAACCGTACCATCATAAGCTAAAACTGATAACTGACAATAATAATTAATAATTGATATCAATATAAATGTCAAGTGCCAAAATATATTAATTTAAGCCAATTCTATTTTGGTGTCATTACTGTCTTTTTATTATTGTTATTTAATAATTATAAAATATTTGATTTTCTTTAATAAATTATTAAAATTAGATATTAGTTAATAATTTATTTCATTAATCTTATATACTTTTAATTATTTTCATTCATAAATTCTATACTTTTAAAGGAAATACGATAAGAAATACCTATATAATTATGATTTAGGCGACGGTTGTTTAAATCGTACCTTTTGCAGCATGTTACAAAAAGACTTATAACAAATTAATTTGTTATTATATAGTTGAACATGTAACAATAAGCGTCCAAAACCTCAAGCTACAATTTCTAATGTACATTTGCATACAAAACAGTGCCAAATGGAAAATATAATAAAAAATAGGTTAAACATTACTCTCTGGCCAACAAACCCCTGACAAATGTATCTGCTAAACGTAGACTCAAAAGAAGGATTCCTTCTGACTTATTTCAAACTTAAACTAATAGTTTTCTTTGAGGTGCATCGCTAGGTGCATCTTTCTCATGTTATTGTTAATTAGTTAAAAACTATTGCTGAATGTTCTTACTAGGGACAGATTGTAATATTATAGGAAGGATATTTTAAAAAACTATTGCTGAATGTTCTTACTAGGGACAGATTGTAATATTATAGGAAGGATATTTTTAAAAAAAAGTGTACGCATTTGCTCTCTCTCTTCTTTCCCCCCCCCCCCCCCCCCCCCACACACACACACACACACTTTAAATCTCGTGGAGTGAAATCTTACTCGAAGAGACTGAAAATTTAACCTGTCTTGAAAAAAAGAATGAAAATACTCTTGTTTAAGAGTGGCAGATTTTCACTCTTTTTAAAATGAGATTTATTCTTTTGAAATGAGATTCACTTCAAAGGAATGAAATCTCAATCCCTTTTTTGGAGTGAGGTTTCATCTATCCTGGTATTACACTTTAAAAAACGGATTGAGGTTTCACTCCTTTGGAGTGAATCTCATTTCAGAAGAGTAAATTTCACTCTAAAAAGATTTTAGAGTGTGTTTTAATTCTTTTTTTTAAAACAGGCTAAATTTTCTGTCTCTTCGAGTGAAATTTCACTCCACGAGATTTAGAGAGTATATTATATAACAAACTATATATATAATATTTTTTAAAACAAATGCTACGAAAGCCTGGTACATAATGTAATAAAATGCAAAACTGCTTAATTCAAAAATTCAATTTCTTGAAATGAATAATTACGTTTTATTCACTTTGCTTTATTCAGAGAAAACTTTAATATTTTTCCTGAAAGTTTGATGAGTCTATCGAATATGCTCGCCCCCACTTTTCTGCCCTTTTTCGGCCCTTTTTCGGCGTTCTTTAATCATTCAAAGTGAATCAATCACCTATCTAGAGGCTTGCAATCGCGCCAGTCACTCTCCAGCCACCGTCACCCAGAAAACTTCGGTCCCTCATACCCAAGTTCACTCGCAGACTCGACACCAAATGACATTATCAAAAGCGAACGTTTTCTATCGCTTTTCTTTTCCTATTCTTATCCTTCAGATTATAATAATAAAAAAAAATACAAAATATATAGAATAAATACGAAATATAGAATAAATATAATACAGGAAAATATTTTTTTCTCGTTATCTTATAACGTGTAACATTCTTCTAAAGCAAAAATTTCGATTCTTGCTTAACATTATTCATATTTGACTATAATTGGTATGTCTTACTTAATTAATCATTAAATTTGTTTATACTTTAAACCGAAGCCTTTATAGGACAATATTAGGCATTTATATTTTGTCTAAGTTTTCATTACAAAAAAAATTTTGATTTTTTTTATCAAAAAAGGATGTTTCGAGAATACACGACAGAATACGTCAAAAACATGAAGTTTTCAAAATTGCACACAAGTAATATTAACTTCAAAAAATTATAAAATATAAGAAATGAAATTATATAAATCAAAAGACCGTAATAGGCATTTTAAATTTCTAGTATTCATTGTGTTTCTCACATATACGGTCTAAAATAAAGATATTGTTTAAATCAAAAAATTTGTACATACATTATTTAATCTACAATTAATATAAGCAAAATATGCGGAGAGAGAGAGAGAGAGTGTGTGTGTGTGTGTGTGTGTGAGTGAGAGAGAGACAACTTACAGAATATCGGATCGAAGAAAATTGTATTACGGGCATTATCCCTGCACAAGAGCATTGGCATAAACGTACATTCTATTAAAAAGGGCTATACTATAGGGCTATGTGAATAAGGGAATTGTGTATTGCTTTTTTAAATGGATAAGAGAGAGAAAAAGTCATACGCTTTCGTTTCCTTCGACATTTTAGCCTCATAGATCCCATGTTCACGAGGTTTCGTGTTCTCTCTCACAGTCGATCCCGCTGGAGAGAACCAATCAGCGATCCCTCAAAACCCTCTTGCACCCTGCAGCCCGCAGCCACGCCTGCCAATATAGGGTAGGTACCCTCGTCAGATCGACCCTTATCCTTTTTACCCGCCTTCCTTCTTTTCTCTTCTCTTGCTGGACCCAACTCATTTCGCAAAATGGATTCCGTCTGGTTGTTTTCAGCGATGGACCACCATGTTTGTAACGTAACGTTGTAAGATAAGACTTATAATACAATAATAAGTTTTATATTATTTAATTTTATTGTCTAAATTAAATTATGTTATTTATAATAAATAGAACGTCTGTTTTATCGAATAAAACTAGTTATCGGCTTACAAAAATTTAAGTATGTATAATTGCTTTAATTTCTATTAATAGAAATTTTTATACTATTACATGACAAACATACATGACAAATAAAAACTTTGATTATATATAAAATAACATCACTACACACACTTACCATGCTTATTTTCTTACTAAATACATTATTTAATTCTTTAAAGAAAATATGCAATATTATATAATTTATGAAATAAAATTTTTAATATATTTAACATACATTAATTAACTATTCCTCATTGTTACCATGAATATTATTCGTTACGTGTTGATAGCATGAAACGCTAATACTAATTATCCGTATAGTATTAGTGAATATAAGTTTATATAAGATATACATTATATAAGATACATGAACCGAATAAGGCTCACCTAATTTATTTTATTCTTTTTTAATTCTATTTATGGGGATATTGAAACTAAGTGGGAATAAAATCTTTATTTCACTCACTCATAAAAATAAAATATATTTTCTACATAGAAGATTTGTAAATGAAAAACAAAATATTTTTAAACTTTAACATTAAACTTTATTACATGTATATGAATATAAGACCCGCGAATCAAAAATAAATATTAATTAATATTAAATATTATAATTTATTAATATTAAATATTATAATTATCTTTAATTTGATCCATAATTAATATTTGGAAGTTTCTACCAATTTGTATGCTTCTTAAAACTTAGCAGCATTAAAAATCATTATCCTTTGGCACGTAAGCTCCACACAAGTAGCGATAACAATGGCAATAACAAGAATTACATAAATCTTATTTAATAAGAGTTTATTGTTTCTAAAAAAATATAGGTATTTATTTCAGAAAATCGATTTATTTGATATTTTTCAATAGCTAGGAAGTTGAATAATATAATGTATTGTAATAAATTATCAAATAATATGCGTTTGGTCAACTTTACAGCGAATTGCTATAAAATTAGCTTATGCACATACTTTGTCACAATTTAAATTTCTATTGTATTAAGCAAACGTATTGATGCCGATTCTAATTCATTTTCCCTTTTTATTTACTTCCTGTGGCGCATCTTTTAAGTATTATTCTAGCTAGGTAAAGTGCGTTTTAATAAATTTCAAAGTAGGCCTTATTTAACTCATGCTGGACCTTATTCGACTAAGATAGCTTATAAAATTTATCTAAATACATATATACATATAATAAATATGTATAATAATAAAAATTTAGTTATAATTTCATAATAATTGGCACATACATATACATATAATAATCGCTATGGCTATCACAATACAAAATTCCGAAACACTCGATTTTTTAACTGTCTAAACTCAAAATTCTTGGTAATGAATTTATTAAATTCTCTATGCATTTAAAAATATGCATAGTTTGATAATAATAACAGAATTATCTCATAAGCGTATTTATTATTCACTCTCGGAGAGTACAAAGTTAGGTCTCGAACCACCGCGTAGATAAACGGACGTGACGATAACCGGTGACCATTTCGATGTCTACCGAACAGCCGATGAAGAAGGCAGATGAAACGTACGAGTTATAATAATCCGTGATAGCAACGGTGGCGATGTCGAGGAGCGGAGGAGCGGCTGTGCTGTCACAAAGGCATGCGCCACCCACCTCGACCTGGACGCTCACATCGTTAATCAACTGCAGCGGGACCCCGTAACTTTCGAGGTACCGATCCACAGGTATGGCTTCACCTCATTCTTCCTCCGATCTCGATATCTCCACCCAAACGTGTGGTGTCAGATAACTAAATATGATTCAGGGTTAAAGCGAATTTTATTTTTTAATTAAACTTCACTTGTTTGCGAATGCTCGAGTTTCTGTAAACCGTGTTTAATCTTTATTAAAACTCTCTACTCTCCCTCCTCCCCGCCATATTATAAAATAGCTTCCATTTTTGCTTAACGTGTAGATATGCAAGTAATGAGTAGCAGTGTAACAGATATTACGACGGCAGTCACGATAAACGTGGCGTACGTGAAACGCCGCATAGGATTAAGGGATTTACAATCTATTATTACGAAGAAAGCCTTCGTAGAAAGCGCAGAAAGAAATGGCCCCAGTTGGCGTACAGTGCTTTTAAGGGGCTAAGAAAAGTACGAAATACGAGGGTTTTCCTTTTCTATGGTGGCACCCTTCTATGATATTCCCGTATAGCGGCCCCTCTCCTTCTACGAAGGGGTGTACAGTGGGATCGAGCAGGATGGAAGCAGATTAGGGAACTGGGATGAGGGGTAGAAGCGAGCCAACCCCACCGCCGCTTAGCCAGCAACCCTCTTTCTTTCCCCCAGAAAGCTTCGAGGCTGGCTCAAGGAACGCGACGTAACAGGAACGAACCGGGAGTGAAAGGGGAAAGGGGAGCAGAATGCACAGAGATGGAGGAACAGAGAGAGAATGTAAGAGAAGCAAGGGAGAGAAAAGGGGTAGAGGGGGAGAGGAGGAGAAAGGGAGGGAGAGAGAG
>NW_017299892.1:2676326-2683087 GCF_001594075.2 Trachymyrmex cornetzi | reverse complement strand
AGGGAGAGAGGGAGAGAGAGAGAGAGAGAGAGAGAGAGAGCCATGCCGACGCTGCTGCTAGTCAAACCAAAACTCGGCATGATTAATGATCGGTGAGAGGCAGAGCGCTGCTTCAAACAACAAACTTTTCCCAAGGAACGCTGGAGAATACAAGAAAAAATATATAAGAAAGAGGGAACTCTCTTTCTTCGCATCCACCCTTCAGACCGGCTAATACCCTCCTAGACCTCCGTCTCGTTCTCGTCTTCCCGTTTTCTCGCTCCCTTTCTGCAATCGCATCCTTTGCTCTTCTCTCTCTCTTACTTTGCTCTCCGGAGCTCTGACAGCCTTTCATTTCTTTCCTCTTTTCTTTATTTCTTTCCTTTCCATCTAGATCTCTATCCTTGTCTCCTCCGTTCCTCGTCCTCGTCTCTTTTGAAGGCAACTCTCGAGAAATGGTCACCAGCGACTCTACGTCTCTTTCCTTCTATTCGTATCTCCGCTATTACGCGGTTCTGTGCGAATAGTCGGGATAATACCGAATGATCTGGCTACCGTAGAATCACGTAGAGCGCTTGCCATACATATGCTAGTTTTAGTATAAGCACAAAGGAATAATATCAAGGAAATTTTTCCTGCTAAGGTCATAGCAAATTTTCTTTTATTTTCCACATACAAAGAGGATTCTAATATCAACATCATTTAACATTTATGTACTCGGAATAATATGGTAGTTGGTAGTTATATATTCTTGTATAAGATTGCATCAAACCTGTAACACCTCACACCAACACCACGATATGATGTTTATATGAATCTTGTCGTATGTCGGACCTGCCATGATTAGAAATGGAATTCAATATTTGATTGAGCATAATGGTAGGTAGATATTAATAACACTAGTTACGTTCAATTTCCGTGGTGAAAAGTCCAAATGCCGCGCAGCGAAACTGGACAGCCAAAGCTGGCAATGTGCGTCGATAGCCATTCAACCATGGTTCAGGGCAACCTGGACTGTTGCATGACCAGCGGTCTGCCCGAGTCTAGACTTGGGCGCGAATATGCTTGGTCATCGGCGGCTGGACGAGGGAGTTCAGCGCCTAACAGTAACTTTCTCTCTCTTTCGTCCGTATCGACGTAACAGTATCTCCTTCTCATTTCTTCCTCTCCTCTTCCGTATTTACGTACCTAGTATCACGTGCGTATAACCGTCACGGCGACGGAATAATAGCACTTATTAGCCCGCTACTATTTGCTGCTGATTCACTTGATGAGCGGCATCCTCAGTCGACACGTCTTATTGTGATACCAATCATTTGCCTTTCCGCGGCGGCAGAGATCCAAAGGCCTCAACGATAATTCTTTTTTTTTTTTACTTCCTCTGATTACCCCCTTACGATTTATGTTTATAAACAAATAGCAAAGAATGCCACAGATAAACACGCAAATGTATCTTTGGGTGGTCCAAGTTTTTTTTTGCTTATCTTCTATCCGTAAATAAAACCTTACGTTTACTTTACTATATGTTAAGATAAAGAAAGTGTAGGATCATTTGGGCCCAAAGAGAATAATTTTGGATGACTTTGTAGTATACAATCTGTATGATTGGTACACTATGAAATCCTAAATTGAAGTCCTGGTAAAGATTTTGTATTTCTATTAGTCTCTGTAAAACAGAGATTCACTTACATTTGTACTTCAAATAGGATGCTTTAGAATTTAGATGAAGTTTTTATAGCTGTAGTCAAAGGTCAAGAAGACAAAAAAAAAGGAAAAAGGCAAAAAATTTACTCTAATTGTTAAACTGTTTGGTCACTATTGGTTTCGCTAGCAAGAGATAGTAATAGTTTAACATTATAGAACTTAGCTATTTACACTTTATTCATTTGATGATGTTTCATTCTTGCACAGTACCGATAGCGATGTCAATTTAAGCGAAGTAAGAAGCACCTTATTCCACTACTCATAGTTGGTTCTCCATGGAGACGCAGAGAAGAAGCCGACTATAAAGCGCGAGATGCACGATGACTAAGGGCAGGCACCGTAAGTCACTCACAAATTGAATTAAACGCAACTCTAAAATCGTGACACGGCGCAAACAATCAGTGTCTATTCATTGTCGGTAGTCGGGAAAGTCCAATCACTGTGTCTTGCACGAAAATTGAAAACTACGATTTATGCAACTTACCATGCTTAATAGTCATCTCGAACATTTCGATATAATCTCTTGTTTATTAATTAGTAAGCATTCTGTTGTATTAATTATTCATTGTTTTAATCTTTTCACCATATTTCGTTATGTACATTTTTTAAAATCTTGCTAACAGCGCAATAAAGCAGACAAAAGCACGTCATGTTTAAAAAAATACTACTGTATCTCCAATTTTTAAGGCAAGGTGACATATGTATAATCATATCCATTGAAAGAATAGATTAAAAAGTAATTCCAAATAACTTTAATTATAAAATTTTATTTATTTTAACAAATAATATTTTTAAATATAAATACATTATTTTGTTTGTAAATTTAAACTATAATATTCATAAACAAATATTATATCGCACACTTATGTTTAACGGCTCGTATTTGTCTGCAAATATCTTAGTTCAGATTTTTTTTAATCAAGCTAATTTTTAATTTTTGTTTTATATTACTCGCTTTGCATTGTGTTGTTGTGTCAAAATAACACATATAATTCACGGTGAAATTCTGCAAGATCTATTACATTACTTCTGAAGTGTCTTAATAGTTTCAAATATTTCTCAGTTAAAAAAATATTACTAATAAATTAGAATATGTGTATATAAATACATCAAACTAAAATATTTTTACATATATAAACAATATATCGCGTATAAGAGTTATATGACAATTATAGAGAGAACTATATGTATGACACCTTAAATATTATGCTAATTATACATTAGTACGTTTTAAAAACAATCTTATGCTATTTCTTTCTCTCTTCTCTTACATATGACACATTCATACGTACGCTTACATGTACAATGCTATACGGATTGTTTCTTTGTCCAACCGGATGTTCCGATATTGGTAACAGCACATATTGTGCCGATCTACTCTTTATTTTCGATCGATGATGTATTAGACAACGTATAATGTTTTAGTACACCTACAATGCTTGGCAGACGGGGCGATCCATCGTCAATGAACATCGGGATTACACGGTTAAATGAGATTCTAGCGGCGGAATCAAAGAGGCAGCAGGTGGTCAGGGCCACAGCCATCTTTCCCCGCGGGATATGCTTTACTGTCTGGTCTGTATTCTTCAAGTTACTACGTTCTTCCGCCATATTGGTAAAGAATCATTTAATCGTGATTAAATTAAAAACACACTGTTTTGTTAAAAACTACGTAAAAGATATATATAACTTTTGTGAGAATAACGAGCTTTTTAATTATTATATTTACATAAAATCTTCATAAAGATATAATTTAAAGAAATCATTTGTTGAGATTATGTACATATATATATCTTACTTTAAAGTAAAAAATTTATATACATGTACGTACGGTAATACGAAAATATTAACTATGAAAAATTTTTTAATAAAACATTACTTAGAATTACATACAGAAATATTCTGTAAAACAATAAACTCAAAAGAAACTTAGAGCAGAAAGTAAGCCGGTATACCGCATAATGAAATCTGAAATACAATTTGACAGATGATATATGCAGAAAGTATAATCGAGGGATCCGATTAACTAGTTACGTTAAGAGATAATTAATAAAAACCGGGAACGCCACTGCATTGAATATATATGCAAAATAAAAATCTGCAGTATAAATTGGAAGTTTATCACAGCGCGCCAGACAAATTAATAGATGAAGTACGTGCATAAACCGATTATGAAGAAAGTGCATCCGTGCCTGAAGAAAAAGGACATTGCAGGACAGACCAAGTAGACAGCCTCTTCCAAGGGGCGAGCGAGTCATCATTAATATTATACTGCAGCGGCGCTCATCGCGGGCGTCAGATCTATGCCGACCTCTTTCTGTCCGCGTCCGATACAAGATGCACGACTGGACCGAAGGCCAGAGGCATCAAAGACTACCTTCCTCTTCTTCGTACGTCTACCAGACTAGACCTACACCACGGCGCGCCTTATCGACTACAGATTCGTTATACCTTCTAGATCACAATTTTGAATTGATGGACGTGCCAACCTCACAATTTTGTAATATTAGGTTCAAATCACTGCCACTCAAACCATTCGTAATTTCACGATGTAGGGCTATCTCGAATTTATTATTGATCGTGTCGTCAATAATTCTCTCTTGTGGAACGAGTTCTCGTACCTTATATTAATCCGACAGCTTCGACGATAATCACGAACAAGATTATAATAAAATTAGTGATACAGAATATTAACATGGAACAGTCGGCGTACAATTGGATGATAACTGTCGATAATTTCGCGTGTGAATATTAAATCGAATGACGGTTGATATGAAATGTATCGAACGTGCCTATGCATACTTAATATCTTTTTTTCATTTCCTGAGACGATGCAACGTTAGAAGCGCCGTCAAAGTGACCCCCTCGTGATTGAAAAGATCTCATCAGTCATAGAGACATGAATCCATCTGGGCGGAGGGAATACCCTCCGTTTGCATTGTTTGTGCAAAGGACTAGTTTAGTTTAACCCCTTTCATATTTCCCCGTTTTGATTCCGTTAAAATCCGACTTGAAGATACTTAAGTACATCTGACATCTACTACATGTCCACGTCATCTTCTCGATGTTAAGATTCCGAGAGTTGTAGGATTAACATTAACTTAGTGTATTAAAAAAATAATGTCGAGTAAAACAATGCAATTATTAAACAGTATGAATATTCTTGATCGTATCAAAGAGAAAACGCATTCGATCTATTGCTAAAACAAGTTAAAGGTTCTTATTTTTATACGTCGCACAATCCCGGCAGCTAATGAATGCCTCGTGTCAAGCTGGAATGTTAATCGGCTAGAATTCATCAATCACTACTACGAAGAAAATATGGAACGATGTAATTTACGAAAACTAATCAGATAACCGTGCGTTAGAAGCCGAGGAAGGATAGATATAACTCATAATTGACATAATTAGCATATTGCAAAAAGCGACGAAGATATTGTTTCTTTTGCCGTTTTCTTGTTCTTATTCGTGTAATCGATAGGTCTGGCTTCCTTCAGTTGATTAAATTGGTAATTACTCCCGACGATATATATCTGACGTTTTAAGCGAACGCGAAAACGGTTCCTGCACTCACGTTATCTTAATCAGTATATCTGGAAACGATTATCTCGTCGTCAGAAATTGAATATTACGTATGCGCAGAGAACAGTGCATGCTTTCTCATATAAAATAAAAAAACTAATCGTTCCCCTGCATACGAAACGAGATAAGAACAGATCACATAAGATATATTTTCACTTTCCCGACCGATTGACCCTTCTCCGTCCACTATATCCGATCAATCCGAGGAACGTCGTTTAAAGTGGTGCGGAATCCACGGAATCGGGTCAATATAGTTTCGTAATCCGCGGCTTGCTACCGCCTGAGTGAGAAATATGGACAATGTGGCTATGAGAAAAGTAGCAAAGCCGCATAGTTGACGTTTTCTCGCGGTGCTCCTTGCCGCAGTTTCAGCCTCAGTCGTAGTCGCCGTCGTCGCCGTCGTCGCCGCGCGCCGTCGGCGAACGATCAGGCTGGCAGGCAGGCAGGCAAGCATGCAGGCAGGCAGGCTGGCTGGCTGGCTGGCTGGCGGTCTGCGCACCCTCTCCCTCCGTGTCACACAAAATCATTAATCTTGCTATGTTTTCTCGCACATTCGAATGTGGATTTAGACTCGAGACGAGACTTCGCGCGAGGATCCCTGGAAACGTACGTAAACGCGTCCAACCGTATCTATACGCCGTGCAGCCGTTTGTCTCCATCCGAGTGACTCCGGCACTCGAACCAGAAAGGCGAGTTTGATGACGTGAATGTCCGGCGAACATCGCGATCCGATGTTCGTAGCGATAACTCCTGCTGCAGGGTATGCTTCGCGTGTAGTTAAGTATACTGATACTGATATCGATGCTTCCTGCACCGTGAAGAATATGTAAGCATGATTGGATATTTCATATCGGTTCCATGCACATCAAGTTATTACCAAATCCGAAGTGGAAATTATTAAAACAACGTATAATAAAATATTTCTTAATAGAATCGATTTGTTATACACATTATATAATTCGTTGAATATAAAATTAATTTTAATAGTTATTAACTATTTTATTACATTAGAATTAATTACTATTATCTATTCATTAAACTAGTTTTCTATGAAAATAATTTTGGTACATATAAAACACACACTCACTTGATTAGGTGTGAATTTATAAATAAGCAGTTAAAATAATTGATTGCGATAAGCTGCGAAAATATAGATGATAAATTACAAATTAAACATCTTATACTATTAACATAATTGCTATATAATAACTGTGTATTTAACTTTAATTATAGTTGACACATTTCAATTAAATTAAATATTAAAAAATATTTTATATCAATTACATATTTATCATGTTTTAAATAATGACAAACTTGTTTCGTAGAAAAATTATTAGGTATGATTCTGTAATTAATCTTAACATGTATATAAATTCTCCGTGCATTTTACATTCTTTTGTGTATTTTTACATACTGTTACCAACAACAGTTACATTTATTTTATATATATACCATATATATTATATACCATATATATTATATAATATTTTTTATTT
>NW_017299892.1:2666611-2676259 GCF_001594075.2 Trachymyrmex cornetzi | reverse complement strand
TATATATATATATATGTATATAAATATTTTTATAATAGTATTATATTTAACTGTTTCTGCTAATTAATCATTTTATTTCCATACTCACATTTTAATTAATTTAGGTAAATTTATATATACAATATATATATGTATATACGAAGATTCCGAGCTTTGTTTGCATCATGAACATTTTTTGTATGTTTACGGCAAACAATCAAAAACCGAAAATATTATTTTCTGTTTAGAAGAAAAAACATACTATTTACTATTTAAAAAATTTACACAAATTTAATCACTATGGCATGTAGAAAAATTTTAATGCATACTTGCAGAGAACCATCAGTTGGGAATCGCTGATTTACATGAGGCAGTAGCGTTTTTCCTCGTCATGTCATTATGAAACACTCTTTTTTATCCACTAGATTATACTACGAGTGAAAAGTGGGCAGTCCACTCGATTGGTAATTACACCTGTGTATGCACTTCATTAGCACTTATGAGTAGTTGCGTAACGACTGGCATGTCATTTTAATATGAACACGATCAGAGATTAATGGATTTGCTTCAGCCTTTACAGAAAGATTCAAGAAATCGTGCATCCGTATGTGATGCCTATTCAATGAATAGTAATCGCGCAAGAATATAAAATGATAAAATTATGTGATATGAAAATATAAAAGAAAACCGTGTCGCGTACTTTAGATTGGAATATTAAACAATATTAATGGTATATTTATTACAAAAGATTATGAGTTATAAAGTTAAAATTATATATAATATATGTCTATTCAAATCCTTATTAAAAATTGTATTAAAAACTTTGAAATAATTTAGTATGATTTTAAATTTTCACTGTTTTAACTCTATTTAAATTGCTTTAAGATAAAATATTTAAATTCAAATAGATAATATGTATTTCTATAATCAGCAAAATGTAAGTACGTCAAAAATAACATTAAAAGACAATATTTCCGTAAATTATATTATTTACATGATTATAAAAAAATATAGAAAATATTATAAAAGTTGTTGAAAAATAACAAAAATAATGTATTAAAAGATTATTTAAACATAGTTTATTAAAAGCAATGTAACTGTCATCAAATATATCTTGTTGAATAATATATCTTCAAGGCTCTCTTTGTGAAATTACTTATTAACAAATCTAAGCTTTAGGAATATTGTATTTCATTTTGATATTATTTAATAGATAAATAGAATTTGAATCTACCTGTATAAAGGATATACAGTTTAATACTATATGTGAATGAACTCTCTTATGTGCAACAGGTCATGCTAGACGTAGCAGTTCATCATTGACAGTACGCCAATATGCATGCAACTATGTTTATAGGCATAATGACGTTCATTAATTCCTTTTTACATTTGGCATTTTTTCTTCGTCATTAATAATTAATTTATAATACGCACAAATGACTTCAAAAGTATTTTTAGGGACCTAATTGTACAGCATGGTACATCGTACAATTTAAATCGTGCATGACACTTATAACTGTACGCGCGATGTACTACAGCATATTATAAATATCTAATTATATAGTCACGTGACATACATCCAAACTCGACACACAAATATATAATTATAATTTTTAGTAATTCATATTATGAATATTATAGTCACGAGATAAAGCTCACACTTCATATACATTATATTCGTTACATAAATAAAAATTTTGAGAATATATCAATGATATTAATATTAAAATTTATCGCAAAAGGATCTATCGAATAGAACAGTACTTATCTATTTAAATATACAATGCTAATTTAATAACAATATTTTTTTTAATTTATGCGTACAATATATATTCTTTCATTTAAAGATCACCGTTGCTTTGTATGCACCACACAAACCTCTCTAGAACCGAATTTGTCGCCTCTTATCAAACAAATTCGGATCTACAGGGTAGATGTAGAGCATTAACTGGGCTTTCTTGTACGGCACATTGCTCACCTAGCGTTTATTTTCTTATATATTAAAAATACTTAACAAATACGTGCCGGTCTTAACTTCTTTGTCCGCCCAGTATGTGATCTTCAGTAGACTGCAAGTACCATTTTAGGAATCTGAAAATATTTTGATATTAATATCATTTTCTATACTTTAATTGTAAATAGAGAATAAGCAAAATATAATAAGTTTGAATAGTTTTTTAATTCGAAATTAATTTGTAAATTATAAGAACTATTGCTATACCTTTGGAAATTTTTAATTGTAAATACATTCTTGTACAATTTTATCCACTTCGGTCTTATTACAACGTCTATAACACACAAATATGTACATATATTATTATACAGGCTTTAGTTCCGTTAGGAATGTATTATGTATTCAGTCAACGCAATCGTTCATAAATATACATATTTATTCAACAAAATTATGCTACGTTAGCGGTGTTTGCGTTTCTAGGAATGAATATTGTTTGAAAAGTTATAGAATATAGTTAATTTCAAATTAACGCTCGTAGGCTTACAATGTGCACAGTCATATAGAAATAGCTTGGGTATGTGAAGTCACTCCTCAAGAAAGCGAGGTAGAGCCTGCTTTTGCGCAAACTGTGTAAATTCCAAAAAATATTGTTATTTAAAATATTAAATTAATAAAATTGACCGCAGTTAGCTATATAAGAAGCAATATTCATTTTTAAGATAAAATTAATTTTTAAAATTTACGTGTCACGAGATACCTGCAATTGTGAAAGTAAAAGTATAAAATAAAAGTAAATTTTTTATCAATTACGTATTCGATTTTCTATTATAATTTATTTTTTAGAATTAATCAATTAACAAGAGAAAGAAATATTATTTTTATATAATATCAATCGTTTTATTTTAATATTGTTATTAATATTGCGCCACTGCCATTATTATTAATACAATACTTCATACTATACTTTGTTAAGAAATTTTGCAAAGACATAACATTAATTTTTATTATTGTTTAATTATAATCTTATTTGTCTTTTGTGTAAGAAAATTTTGTAAGTTATACAAGTATTATTCATATTAAGTATGAAAATTAATTTATAGCGTACAAGGATATATAATCGCAAATTTGCATGTAATATTTGCAGCATGTAAGCTATTCTTTGTGATATTTCTTGTTCAAAGATCTAACAAATTGTACCGAAAATGATAACCAAGGTGCAAATATTGTAGCTATTTCTTTTAACATTTAGATATGCTGTTACAGATAAACTCTGTTATGTCACTTGACACGATTCGTAAGTGAATATCGTACTGGGTTATCTCAGTGACAATGATCACATTACACCTGCACTACCAATGATGATTGATGCTCGTCCCTGGGATCGAAACCACCTGAGCGTTAACGGCTCAAGGATGACACAGCTGAATGTAGCAAGGTCGCGTTCTCCTTGGTTTTCTTCTTCTCCTTCTTCTTCTTCTTCTTCGTCTTCTTAGCGGTACAGCTCCTTTTATTCCTGTACGTGTGTCGATGTACCTTTCATTTCCAGGTTACTTGGTCATGTCGTATACGCTGGTTGTCCGCATGCAAATACTGAAGGAAAAAAAATGAAATTTTTATAAATATTTTATATATATTTAATATTATATATCAATACAAGAAAAAATAAAATAAAAAAATAAAAATATGCTGTACTCTAATATATGTAACAAAAGAGCGAACTAAGAAGAGATTACATCGTAAGGATCCCTAGGCAACACGAAGTCAAGATTTGGGACATAATACGTCTAAAAGACGTGTTATAACCGGATTTTAGTCTGGGTCACAATACCCAGACAAATTAGTTTTCCTATGTGAGAAAAACTGAAAGATTGAATTCTTAAAGGTATACATATAGGTATTCTAGTAAAACCGATTGATGTCAATCTTTTAATTTTCGAGTTCTGATCTGGGATTAAGGGATTTAAAAGTATCTGACTTTATATATATATATACATATACATAATTTTAAAAGAATATTTAGAAATTTCAGAAGGAAAATAATATTACAATTAACTGAGTAGATAGATAAAAAAAATGAGCAAAGGAAAGATTTTAATTTAAACTAGTATATTATTTCACAATTAGCTAGTTATTAGATGTAAAAACCATGGAACGTTTCGACTATACCTACTAAATCTTTATCAGCCTAATGACAATAACATGAATTTAAATTAAAACGCAATGTTTAAACGTTAGACAAGTTCTAATTAATTTAAAAAGATACACACGAAATATAAAATTATGTCGTAGTTAAGTACTGAGTGTTATAATTCTGTTATAATAACTTAATTTCATGCAGATGTATATTGAGACACATATAAAAAGCCTCTTGACTTCACACATAATTTTATATCTCGATTCCCCTCTTTCTCGCCGTCCAACGAAGAAATATAATAATTTCGATAGTTCTTATAGACAATATATTGCGAAATTATTCTACTTAACTGCCATGTTTCGTATCTTTCAAATTTAGAACTTGTCCAACGTTTAAACATTACATTTTAATTTAAATTCATGTTATTGTCATCAGGCAGATGAAGATTTAGTATTTTCGAAACGTTCCATGGTTTTTATACAGTGACGTTTTTAAGGCTGCTAAAGATTCGGTGCAAAGATAAAGTTGAGAGAGAGCCTGGGCATTACCATTAATTCAAGGCAATTCCTACATACAGCGTAAATCTGTAATACTGCAGCAAAAAATTCATAAATGTGTACCACGCACCGGAACCTGCAGGAGCCCGCGGATCCTGAATATCGAGCGGATTACTTCTTTTCTTATTTTTTAGAAAATAATATTATTACATTTAGTAATACAATTTCTTTATTTAACATTGTAATAGAAATATATATATATATATATTGAATGTATTGTTACTTTAATATACTAATTAACATATCATTTATATTGTAAATTAATATACTAAACCGGATATCATATAAAAACAAATTTCTGTTATAGAATAAAATATATAAAGTCATTCTATTAAAATTTCGTCAATTTAAATTTCAACTTAAATTAAACTTTTGATTGAATGTACATTTTGATTGATTGTAACATGTACAATTGAATAATACTTCTAAAATACATCTCCTCTCTCCCAAAAGAATTTATTTATTTTAATCTTCTGTATTAAATAGATTGTTACTATAAATGCCACGATTTCGTACTTTATAGTTTTATTCTGCAACTGACCTTACCGACATACGACGTAATATAAGTATACTGAAATTCCCTAGTAAAAAAGAAACTGTTACTTTGTTATGTTTTATAATTTTCCTAAAATTATTTATTTTTATTTTTCTTCAAAAATCCTCTCATCTATTAAATAAACATTTAAAATTGCATGTACTTACTTTACGATCTAATCGATTTTGAGTCATGTCGATTACATTCCTGAGGATATATCACAGATAAGTCCATTGTAAGTGGGGATGATCATCAGCAATAAGACGAAAGCGTATTTGAGTTTCGTAGGCAAGCAACCTTCCTTCTATCGACCCGAGCATTTCGTCCGCCCCCTAGGACGCTATTACTGAATATCATCTATATAAAGCGTACATTTGCACTCCGCCACCAAAATTGCTATTATTCTTTAACTATCAAGTATATTTTTCAATATAAAAACTATAGTATCGAGAAAAATGCTACATATTAAAGTTTTCTAACCCGCTATTAAATGAATTTTGCTACAGTTAAATATTTTTTAAATATATATATATATATGTTATATATACATTATAATACGTATTATAAAACAAGTTGAATAAATTAAATATAGTAAAATAAATTAAAAGAAAAATATACTTTGCTACGTTGAAAACCTATAATTAACTAATATAATCAATTCATTATTTTTCTTTATTGTGTACTATATTAACGTGTAAGTTTCATGTTAAATTACCGTTATAATAAAATATTGCATATATGCACAGTGGCAGCAAACATAATGTGTGAAGAAATATTTATCAATATAATACTGCTGCTTTTAAGATACAACAGTTGGCAAAACAAAATAACATATATTCTTGTAACAAGAACCAATTTTAAAGATTCTCTTATTACTTACATATACATTGGAAATTTATAGACCTTTTCTTCTTATTGATATATAATTCATAAATTCATCATAGTAAGAATGATGCAAAGTGTCTGCGAAAAATCTGTAAAATAATAAAAATGGATTAATGCAAAATAATGTTACCAATTATAGACGTTGTAAAAACAAATAAATAAAAATGAAAAGACAATAAATAGTAAGTATCTTCCATGTGAGCTTATTATCGAGAATATAATCACTCTTACTATAGTTTATACTAACGATTATACTTACTACGCGAGTAAGTAGCTCACAGATGCATTTTAATAGGAAGAGCAGTTGTAGCCTCGTTGCTTGATATTCTCTAACACAAGGAGAATCTCCGGCTTGTTTCATGGCCGGACGGAACGTCATGGCTGAACCGACGAATAAACCAATAAACGGGGCAACCATCTGCTTGCCAGCCGGCATCTTTCTCTTCCCCTTCGCTTCCCTAGTCGCTCCATAACTCCATTCTTCTCCCCTCGTGTTTCCTCCCCTTCACCCTCCTTCTCCCTTCAGCACCATTTTATAAGCGATCCTGAAATGAAATCCACGTGAGAGCTTGCAGCATCCGTAAAGAACTCACGTGGCTTTTGTATTATATTATAATAATAAGCGAATCCACCCACAATAGTACGTCTTTATCAGAGCAACTCGATACAATTAAAATAAAGAATAAGAACAACTCTTAATTAAGAAATTAATCCTAATTTTTTAAATGTTTTAATTACTAAAGAAAGAGAGAGATTATAATTAATATGCGGACTTGCAATAATGTAAGCAGCATTAATTCTGCATCATACTATGAATCCAGAAAACAACATTAATTAATTTTAATAATTTATTTTAAAATAGATAGTATTAGGATTGTCTATTGTATCCAATAAAAATTGTTGTTAAGAACAACAGTACTAATAATTACATTATGTGATTCATATTATATATTTTAATATATAAAAATGTAATATTATATGCATATATTAACATCAAAATTATAAAAAATATTAATTTTGATATAACCACAATCACGAAATAATCACTATTTGTAATATTATCGTATAGTGCCGGAATGTTAGCAAGTATCTATTATAGCGTGCACAGTCGTACAAAATCTCGAAGATAAAAACTTGGAAGAAGTTGGCAATACGTAGCAGGTTAGCTACGAAACCGAAGGTCAAATAGGTCGCCATTATCCGAGACCTATTACCTACAACGGACCGTGATACCTGTTTCGATACCGAAAAAAGAAAAACGTCAGGAGAGCAGAGCTGTTCCCTATAAGGAAATTTCAAATATAACTCTTATGAGTCAACTTATACGTATATTAGAGAATATTAAAATATTTGAATTTTAATTTATAATAATAATTTATAATAATAATAATAATTTATAATGAATAATAATTTATAATAAAATGATAATGTGCGACGATTAATAATGATTAATGAAAGCAAATGTTTTACTCAGTATACTAAATTTATATCTATACAAGCGCCGTAGATTTATACTCATACATATTTATAACAAAGATTCACGTATGATTATGCGACAGATGCCCCGAAATGATATCCATATAATAACTTGAAAAGAGTTGGCTGCGTTATCGCCCTGTAAAAAAAATTAACAGGACTTTGTATTCCCATGCACAGCATGACATCATTTCTTGCGGAAACGTGTTAATTTAATGACACACTGGTGGTAATATAATTATACTAATTGTAAGAGTTATAAAATTGAGTGGAACGCGTACGTTAATATAGGCTTTTATAGTGGAAAAAATTATATGTATACTGTATGTATATCAAGTAATTTTATCTCTCAAATTATTAACGATAAATCTTAATACATCATTTTTAAAGATTTTTATATATGAAATTTCAAAATAATTTGCACATTTCAAGTTACATAATTGCTATCAATAAAATTCAAATATAAATTTGATTATATATTATTACAAAATTGATAATATCAATGATAAAAGACCAATACACGTGCCTGACACGTGCTGTTTGGATATTTTGGCGGTAACATCCCTATTTAATATATAGCAATCACGGTGGCCATACTTCTCACAAGACGAACATCGATCACTTAACGCTTTGTCGTGTCACGCTACCTCTTGTTCATTCACGTGCCGTTTTACGGTTGCAAAATAAACACACAAATACACATACTTTTTCTTTTTTTCTCTCGATATATATATTATCTTATACGTCCGAAGAATATTGTTTATTTGAAATCAATTTCTTTTTCTTACGTACTAAAAAAGAATAGGTAAAAGATATAGAGAATGATCAAAACAAATTATTAAGGAATTAATAAATCTGTTTTACTTAAAAATTGTTAGAAAATATAAATTATTATTCTAGAAATAAATCTGTTTGGTAAGATACTCAACATGTTTAGAGATAGGAAGGTTAGATGTGGAATGTGGACGCCGTAAGTCCTTGATTGGATTCACAGCCGGTTTATTCTCGTGTGCACACATGCTCGCTTCAAATTTTACACGCTTTTGTAGGCGACTGTGGAAGATATATTTCATGATTTAGTATGCATTTAGCAGACATATATTTTGTGAAAAATTGCAAACGCAATACCTATAGATAATATTTTATTTATAAAAGCGTGAAAGGAATTGTATCTTTCCAGATCTTTTAATTAACAATATTAATATTTCAAAGAATTCTTAAATACATATTTGTTAAATTAATACTTAAATTATCAAAGAATTTGTCTATGTCTATACTAATTGTAAGAATGTGATAGAATATAAAAAAATCGCAATTAAATCAGTAATTAATTAGCAATTCATTCTGATGTCTAATTAGATTCTTTCAAACATTTACATAATGAGCGGAATATAAACAAATCAAGCAAGATGTAATAACGTGCAAAGTAGTTTTTTTTCTTTAAACAATTAGACCAGCTGTAATCAATTATACTAATTTTGTGTAAGTTTTTCTATTCGTGAAAATAAGACACGTAATTTTTGCACAGATCGGCTGTAAATTTTAAATGAAAAATCTACACCGATTCGTAATAATTTTCGTCGTGTAATTACATACACATATGTGCTATCGTTGCGAGCTATGAAATGAACTGAAATGGAACCGTGTTGCGGGTGAGGAACACTGTGCAAATCGATCGGCATCCTGCCAGATTGCGAGAGGCTATATGGACATCACGAAATTCGCCACCGTCGGCGCCACCGCGGTGGTGCCTTTTACGTGCTGGAGTATATTTCGTTTTGACTATTGATATCATGCTAATGATACCTATTTTTCTCGTTTAAAATACATCAAAACGATATTCTAAAGATGTCATGTGAAAAAGAAAACTGAACCATTCGGTATATAGCTTCATAATTTCATACGACTGAATTTAAGCTTTCAGCAGAGGCGGAATAATTCCGTTTTGTTTCTCTTAAAATGTTTAGATTAGGCCTGTCCAATTTGAGCTCCGGAGCCAAAATGCAAAGCCATCGACGCAAAAAAAATTCAATATGGGTAAGATTTCGGGGACTGTAAAGTATTGATACGCATCTGAGTGACGCTTATCAATACTTTACAGTCCCTGAAATCTCACATTGTATTTTTT